>NC_066584.1:317931172-318086083 GCF_024323335.1 Lathyrus oleraceus | reverse complement strand
CAAAGATAAACAAGCACAAACATTGCCTCTTAAGGAGGACTTCCGACAGGTGCCTGACCAAATAACGGGCCAGGTCTTCCAGACTACATGAAGTTAGTGATGCTATACCTCAATTGGTTAAGCAACCAAGCAATAGAAAAAGCAAGTTCACAGTGAACTATAGCAACTAATGTACCTGAAATCAATCTAACATAATCAGTACACAGCTCAAACAGTCAAACAGACAATTATAAGTCAACAGTTAACTGTACACAAGCAATGCATCAAGCAAAGCACAAGCCAAGGCTCAACACAAATGACTTAGAAGCCACCTACAAAACAAACTTAATGTTAATCAACATCAATCAAATAAGCAACTCAAGCCAAGTGAATTAATTCCTCCATGCCATATGCCTTTGTCCTGAAAACACAACTCAAACATGAGAAGCAAACCCCTAGGACAAGGCCTAGGGTCAAAGAGGAAGAAATAATTCAAAACAGAACATGAAAATTGGCAGAAATCAAGTTCAATCAAATTAGAACAATGTCCAAGTGGTCTCACATTCATATCATTCACTAATTTCATTTCATGAAGCATTTAGGGAAAAACATGCAATTTGAAAGCTCATTGGACCAAACAGAATGAATCAATCCAAACTCAATCAAAACTAATTCAATAAATCCCAAGGAAAATCATGGCTAAACAGCACTCATAACATGATCGTCATACCAAATTTCAAGCCATTTGGACAATTGGAAGAAAGTCAATTAAAATCCCTAATTCAAGGCAAGGCAAAACAAGCTCATACAAGGCACAAAATCATGCATCAACTTCAAGCAAGCACAAAACAGAGTAGGAACATGATAAATGCACCAAACCAAAGCCATGATAAATTTCAAGATGTCTAGAATCACTCCACAAAATTTCAAGTCCATCTAAAACATATCAAGAATTTCACAAATCATATGAGATCATGACTCACAAAAGATCCACAATTGGTCAAACCGAAGAGAAAATCTCAAACAAATAAAAAATGCATCCAGAAAATCCACAAAAATTCACAAGTGAACCTATTATCCAGAAGTATCATCATGCAAAAATTCACATCAATTCAAGCTCATATGGCAAGGCAAATAAAATCAGGAAGTTAGACAAGAAATGGTGTGACACAAATTGTCACACCTACATTCAACAGCTCATATCTCACAAACCAGGAATGATAAAATCACAAACTCAAAGCCAAAATGTTCATTGAGATGTCTATTTTACACATGCAAAACATCAAGAATTTTGGATTAAGCATCATCATTTCACAACAAAAATAGCAAGCAAGGTGCAAGCAAACACATGTTCACATAAACCCTAGGCAATTTTTAAATCCACAAGTGCACAAATCCTGGAAAATTCACCATAAAATACTAGAGATCACAAGGAACATGGCACAAAAAATCTCATCTCAATTGGATTAATGGTTTAGGAGTTATGAATTTTTAAGTGTGGAGAGAAATTAAAAAATGATGAATGGAATGGACATGAACATGTGAAGTATAGTTGAAATAAATGCAACAAGGCAAAGTAAAATTGCCTTCGGCCAGAATCAAAGGGAGGGAGATTTCAAAAATGAGCGCGCGCTACTGTATGGGCCTGGACACGTGGTCCAATGTCTAGCGCTATAACATCTGAGCGCATGCAAATTCAAGGCCATGAGGATCAAACAAGGAATTCTGGAAAAATCCTAGGGTTCTTCAACGTGTTCTTCACCTTCATAGCTCAAGAACAATTGTTCACCAAAATTAACAAAATCTATATCACTAGAATCCTCTCTCAATGTACATTAACAATCTCAAATCAATTTGGATTAATTCTTCCTAATTCAAGAGATTCGATGAAAAACATTTGTGCACATGAACCTTCTAATCCACATAACTTCCTGGTTTCTCAACCAAATTCAATGAAACAAAGCGCAGATTTACCTCCTAAGAAAGATCTACAAGAAGCATGCATTAATTTTATGAATTGTGTTTCTCTAAAACTAACCTTCAAGAATTTGCAGAAGTGAAATCACGTGTTTCAGGCCATGGAAATGCAAAACAGAAGTTCTATAACACTTGGATAGGTGAATGAATGCAAGAGAACAGCTTAGCAATGCTCGATCTTGATGAAATCTCCATTTGCCATTGTTGAACACACTTGTAACAGTCCTTGAATTGGCACGAAAACGATGAGATCTTGCTTCAATTAGCTTCCATTATGCTCATGGATGGAGGATTGATGAAGATCAATGCAAGGTTTGTGAAGAAAATTGCAGAAAAAGTGAGAGAGAAAAGATGAAAAGTTTTGGATCTAGATCTCAATTTCCAAATTCTGTTATGATTAGCAATGAAACAGTTATGATTTAGCTTTTATATGTGATGTTAAACATGTTGCTAATCATGATTAGTGTTAAGGCAAAGGATTAATGGAAATCAAGTTTTATGCTAAATTGCAAATTGGCCAATTCACCCTTCACATGTGAAAATCAATGTAACAGTACCAAATTCACTTGGAGCAATTCAGAAATGTTGTTTAGAGGCCAAGGCAAGTGGAATTAAGTGTATGCCATGCTTATTTTGCAAAATGACTTTTTCCCTTCAATTTTCAAAATAAGTTCAAGTGAAAAATGCACCTTTTGTGTGATTAGTTTTAATGAAATGTGATGCATGAATTGAATAGAGGAGATCAAAAGAAATTTGCTCCAAAAAGTCCCACTTCATTTGGCCCTTTGGTGTGAAAGTTATCCAACTTTGAAATTCAACTTTTCTTGACAATGATTTGATCATAACTTGCCAACCACACATGAGAAATTCATGTTCTTGGACTTTTTGGAAAGGTGAGAGAAAGATCTACAACTTTCATGTTGGATAAAATTTCATTTGAAGCATTTTTGGACATATAATTTTGAGGAGAAAACCTTTCCATTTTTGGCAGTTTTGAATTACAAGTCACTTTCTATTTTTGGAAAGTTTTCATCTGACTTTATTTCCTTCATTGTTGATGTTTGAAATGCCAAATGAAACTTGTTTGGACATGAATGAAGTGTCTCTAACCCTCTCCCACCTCCAAATCCATCATTTGACTTGTGGTTGACTTTTGTTGACTGATAGATGAATTGGCTATGCATAGATGAACTTGAGCTTCAATCTCCTGATGAAATGGCTCAAACATGAAACCCTAGCTTCCATAAGCTCAATAAAACCAATAAATGATCCCCACCTCAATGAGAACCCTCATCTCCTTTGACAAGCCCTGATTGGCCCAATTCAGATGATTAGGGTTGACCAGAGGTCAAAACCCTAATCTCAAGGAATCTGATCAAGCACAATGAAACCCTCAACTTGCATTTTAACCTCTTTATCTTCTGATCAAGACCTAGGAGGATGACTTGCTCAATGTAGCCACATGATATGCAAAGATGCAATGTCCTAAAAAATGAATTGCAATATGCTAAGCTAGTCCCAAGAGAGGAGGGAAAATTTTGAGGTGTTACAGCTGCCCCTATTCAATCCACTGTGAACCTGTCGATATGAATAGCCTCGGCTTTCAGATGATCAGGGTGAAAAGTGATTGAATACCAAGAACAGACGAACAATTTGCACTCTGATGGGAAAATGATTAACAGCGCCTGTCAGAATTGGCGAAGAAGTAATCTTGAAAGAATAATCCGTCTGGCACGGAGGAAGTTGGCCTGGATACCGGACAGAAATCTGAGAGTATCGATATTGGTCTGAATACCGGGGAATTGGCCTGAACACCACCTTGGTCTGAACACCACTTTGGTCTGAACACCACTTCGGTCTGGATACCGGGAAATTGCCCTGACTGCCACAAGCTGCATCGATCTAATCGTCGGAAGCTTCTTCGATCTGGAAATCGGAACTGGCCTGAACACCGCATCGGTCTGAATACCCGCCTCGGTCTGACCACCGGAAGATTGGCCTGGATGCCACAAGTACTTCAACCTGACTGTTGGAAACTTCTTCGATCTGGAAATCGGAAACTGGTCGGAATGCCTCATGTTCTTCGTCCTGATTGTTGAGAACTTCTTCGATCTAGAAATCGGAAACTGGTCTGGATACCACCTCGGTCTGAACACCGGGAAACTGGTCTGAATACCTATTAATTGGCCTGAACGCCACCTCGGTCTGGATACCGGAGAATTCTTCATGCCTATCAGCATCGGCAAAAAAGGAACCGTGATAAGTGAGTCGGCCCGCATGCCAACGACCCATGTTGGGGATAATAAGCCATGAACCGGCTATTCTCTATTCCACCCTAGCCAACGAACACTTCGCGCTTAGCTGGGGATTATTCTTTCTTGTTTTTTCTCTTCTTGGACCCCGAAACTTCTTTGATTAACATTTCCATCTCTGCTCGACAGAAACTCTTCGTCCAGTATCGCACTACTGGGGAATACCTTTGATTAAAACCATGATGCTAAACTCCTCGGAGTAACACCTTCACCTTCGGGCAAAACCACCTCTCAAACGATAACCACGGTTCGAGACTAGCTTATGCTTGCAATAATGATGCATGATATTTTTCCAGCGTAATGCTCCATAATCATGGAAATGCTATGCGATTTATTATGCAATATGCTATGCTCATTCTACATGATGAATGTATAAAAGATATCCCCCTCAAGGAACTCTTCTGGGGAGCTCGAGACACCCTGCTGAGGAGCTCGTCAACACTCTAATTTCCACCCTGCTGGGGAATAGCACTGCTGCTGGGAAAAAGGCAACCCTTGCTGGGGATAATAATCTCCTTTGCACCCGACCCGCTTGGGGAATTGCTGGGGAAGGAACCACCAACGCACTTTGTGGGGATACAACAGTCTTTGACTTGCTGGGCATGCAACACTCCAGACTCTGCTCGGGGAACCACCTCCCACAGATACCTCCGTCGGGAAATAGCAACCTTCAGGCCTGGCGACTAGGGAAGCATCATTCTCAAACCTGCTGGAGGATAACCATCCGGACCCTGCTAGGGAAGTCACAGACCTTGAATCTGTTGGGGAATTAGTCCTCATGACTCTGCTTGGGGATGAGGAAAATCTAGTACAGAACACCCGTCGACTCGTCGAACCTTGGTATTCATCATCCAAACCACTGTCAGCTTTCCAATTTTGAGATCTCCCAGACTCGCCTGGACTTTTCTGATTCATCACCTTGTATTCCCAACTGCTCTGTACTCGACGGAGATCGAACTCTTGGGATTTACACAGACTTTTCAATCTTCCGACTTTGAAGAGTCTTCTTGATTAATTCTCAAGGATTGTCGTACGTCTCGTCGTCTTTTTCACCATTCTTCCATTCATTCGTCCCTGATTGGACTCCATGGGGATTGTTTTGTCAAAAGCTTCCACATCACAACCTGCAAGTGAGTGAAAATATCTAACAGTACCTGTAAAAGAGATCGTTAGATAAAACCGTGCCCCAGGCGTGTCAAGATTTCAACACTTGGGTCACTCAACCTTCCGAATAAGATTTCAAGCTTCAATCTTATAAACATGCATTGGAAGGGACCTGTATGTCTTAAAATGCAAAATTCTTTATCACAAACAACTGGATGTTTTTGCAATCAAAGCGGTAATGAAACAAAAACAAAAATTATTTGACTGAATATGCATTTATTGATTGAAAAAGTGTGGCTCCAATTGAGCGATACAAAGGAAGCAGTTCCTGAAAAGAGGTAATTACGCACAAAAGGAAAAATCTATCCTAATGGCAATGTGAAACCGCGATCTCATCGAGTTCCAATTCGGTTACACCCCATATATCCTCAGACTCTCCGTGCTTTCTGCCTTCTGAACAAGACGCTTCCGATTGATCCCTCCCGGGTATTATCCACGTCATATCCAAAGTACAAACGATCATGCCAGACGCAGTTGTTCGTTTTAATCCCTCTTTTGCCTGGACCGCCCTTTCGGGTTTTCAGTCCACCGGGATACCCCTTTTTGCCCAAGTCACCTTTTCAGGTTTTCGACTTGCCGGGTGTACATTTTTTCATTTTTATCCCTAATTTTTGCCCGAACCTTTTCTCTCTATTTTTGGTTCGCCGGGATGCCCATTTTTGCCTGGACTATTTTATTCTTTTCGTCCAGTGGGTCTCTTTATACAAAGTATTTTTTAACTGCGTCCGCATTCACAGGGGATGGAAAATCTTCACCATCCATGGTCGTCAGCAACAAGACTCCACCAGAGAAAACCTTCTTGACCACGAATGGACCTTCATAGTTGGGTGTTCATTTGCCCCTTCGATCGTTTTGAGGAGGAAGGATCCTTTTCAGCACCATATCACCTACGTGATACACACGAGGTCGTACCTTTCGGTCAAAAGTACGCTTCATCCGTTGTTGGTATAACTGCCCATGACAGATGGCTGCCAGCCTCTTTTACTCAATCAGGCTTAACTCTTCGTACCGTGTTCTTACCCATTCAGCCTCTTGCAACTTTACGTCCATCAGGACTCTCAAAGAGGGAATTTGAACCTCAACCGGTAGCACGTCTTCCATTCCATATACCAAGGAGAAAGGCGTTGCCCCAGTAGATGTACGCACCGACGTTCGATACCCATGTAATGCGAACGACAACATCTCATACCAGTCTTTATAGGTCACCACCATTTTCTGCACAATCTTCTTTATATTCTTATTGGCTGCCTCAACCGCCCCATTCATCTTCGGACGATAGGGAGAAGAATTGTGATGCTCAATCTTGAATTCCCGGCACAGTTCTGCCATCATCTTGTTATTCAAATTAGAACCATTATCAGTAATGATTCTCTCGGGAACCCCATATCTGCAAATGATGTCTCTCTTGAGAAACCTGGTGACGACCTGCTTCGTCACGTTCGTATAAGAGGCTGCTTCCACCCACTTGGTGAAGTAATCAATAGCCACTAATATGAACCTGTGCCCATTCGAAGCCGTAGGCTCAATCTTTCTGATCATATCAATGCCCCACATAGCAAACGGCCACGGGGACGACGTTAAACTCAACGGATTTGGAGGCACGTGCACCTTGTCAGCATAAATCTGGCATTTATGACACTTCCGCACGAAATTGAAACACTGGGCCTCCATTGTCATCCAGTAATAACCTGCCCTCAGCAGCTTCTTCACCATTGCATTCCCACTGGCATGGGTACCGAACGATCCTTCATGAACCTCTTTCATTAATTGGCTTGCTTCTTTATCATCAACACATCTGAGCAAGACCCAATCAAAATTCCGCTTGTACAAAACCCCATCCTTATTCAAGTAGAACACCATGGCCAACCTCCGTAGAGTCTTTCGGTCCTTTTTCGATGCTCCCTCAGGATACTCTTGAGTCTCTAGATAGCGCTTGATATCGTAATACCACGGCTTCCCATCATCAGGCGCTGTGTCAACAGCAAACACATAAGCCGGTCTATCCAGACGTCCAACCTCAACACTGGGGAATTGATTCCACCACTGTACCTTGATCAAGGCAGCCAAAGTAGCCAAAGCATCAGCCAAAGGATTCTCTTCTCTCGGCACATGATGCATCTTCACCTTGGTGAAAAACGTCAACAATCTCCTTGTATAATCCCGGTATGGAACTAAATGAGACTGATGCGTATACCATTTCCCGTTAACCTGATTCACAACTAGAGCTAAATCTCCATATATAACAAGGTTCTTGATCCTCAAATCAATCGCCTCTTCAATACCCAATATGCAAGCTTCGTATTCAGCCACGTTGTTGGTGCACTCAAATGTTAGCCGGGCAGCAAAAGGAATGTGGGATCCTTTCGGCGTAACCAAAACAGCACCAACACCGCTTCCATTCACGTTAACGGCCCCATCAAACATCAGAATCCATTCGGATTCAGGGTCAGGCCCCTCCTCCGGGATCGGTTCCTCGCAATCTTTCGATTTGAGAAACATGATGTCCTCATCAGGGAATTCAAACTTCATCGGTTGATAATCATCAATGGGTTGCTGAGCGAGGTAATCAGACAATACACTCCCCTTGATTGCCTTCTGAGAGGTATACTGTATATCATATTCCGTCAAAATCATTTGCCATCTCGCAATCCGTCCGGTCAATGCTGGCTTCTCAAAAATGTACTTGATTGGATCCATCTTGGAAATCAATAAAGTGGTATGAACCAGCATATACTGTCTTAGTCGGTGAGCAACCCAGACCAAAGCACAACAAGTTTTCTCGAGCAGTGAATATCTTGTTTCACAGTCGGTAAAATTTTTGCTAAGGTAGTATATGGCATGCTCTTTTCGACCAGACTCGTCATGCTGCCCCAATACACACCCCATAGACCCCTCGAGGACCGTCAAGTACAGAATTAACGGTCTTCCCCCCACAGGAGGCATCAGAATCGGAGGCTCCTGCAAATACTCTTTTATCCTTTCAAATGCCGCTTGGCAATCATTATTCCACCTGACCGTTTGATCTTTTCTTAACAACTTGAATATTGGTTCACACGTGGCTGTTAGATGAGATATGAACCGTGAGATGTAGTTCAATCTACCTAAGAAACCACGAACCTCTTTCTCTGTTCTCGGTTCAGGCATTTCTCTTATTGTTTTTACTTTAGCAGGATCAACCTCGATTCCTTTTTCACTTACAATGAACCCCAGCAATTTACCGGACCGCACTCCGAAAGTGCACTTGTTCGGATTCAACCTCAGTCTGAACTGTCTCAGCCGGTCGAACAACTTGGCCAGATCTACCAAATGCCCCTCTTCTGTCTGGGACTTTGCTATCATGTCATCAACATAGCATTCGATTTCATGATGAATCATATCATGAAACAAAGTCACCATGGCTCTCTGATAAGTAGCACCGACGTTCTTGAGACCGAATGGCATCACCTTGTAACAAAAAGTGCCCCACGGTGTAATGAACGTTGTTTTCTCCATATCATCTGGCGACATTTTGATTTGATTATAGCCAGAAAAGCCATCCATGAAGGAAAACACCGAGAATTGAGCTGTATTATCTACCAACACGTCAATGTGAGGTAATGGAAAATCATCTTTCGGACTAGCTCTGTTCAGATCCCGGTAGTCCACACACATTCTCACCTTCCCATCTTTCTTCGGGACTGGCACAATATTCGCGACCCAAGGCGGATAGTTAGTGACAGCAAGGAAACCAGCATCCCACTGCTTCTGCACTTCCTCTTTAATTTTCATCGCCATGTCAGGTCGAGTTCTGCGCAACTTCTGCTTCACTGGAGGACAATCTTCTCTCAACGGTAGCTTGTGCACAACAATATCGGTATCCAACCCTGGCATATCTTGATAAGACCAGGCAAAGATGTCGACATACTCTTTCAACAACGCCACCATTCTGCTCTTGACACTTTCCTCCAAAGCAGCCCCGATTTTCACCTCTTTCTTGACCTCGTCAGTACCCAGATTCACAATCTCAACTTGCTCTTCGTGCGGCTGAATCACCTTCTCCTCTTGTTTTAACAACCTGGCTAATTCCCCTGGCAGTTCACAATCTTCTTCGCCTTCTTCATCGGCTTGATAGATCAGATTGTCGAAGTCATATGAAGGTGTAACAGGATTGTTATCAATGAGATCCGGAGAATGATCGCATCTGCATGAATTTTGATTCATGCATTGCTTTAGAACCGGAGCGAGACAAATTGAAAAGAAAATGAAACATTGCCATTTTTATTTTGTTTTTATTTTTAAATTGCAAAAATAAATGAAAAACAGGGAACACCGCTTTTAACTGAAAAACATCCTTTTATTTATGATGCAAAACTTGCAAAATTAAACATGAGGTGGCCCTTACAATGAACCATTACGTGTCGGGCAACACGTATGGCTTTCATGCACATAATATTGAAAACAAGAAAATATTACTCTTCGAGCAGAGTGACCGTGATGATCTTTTCAGCCTTCCAGTTCTGGACTCCCATCCCTGGTGTGCACGGCTTTATCCATCGGTCTATTTCACAGTCGCTATCAGCTTCATCACTCACCATATAGATGTGATCCGGATCCAGCATTCCGTCACTGGTGAATGTGACTGGCGTACGGCGTCCTCTGCCTTGTCCAGATGAGCCTCTGTCCGGCCGATAACCCACTCCGAAGCGGTCTTTCTTGGCGGAGATGTCCATCATCCTACCCCAACCAGGAGCCTCTCCATTCTTCACCACCTCAGCGGCCTGTTTATACGAAGATATGGACAGTTTCTCTTCTTCTTTTGCAAAAGGAGCATCTTCCACCTTAACGGTTTCGAACGCTTGACTAGGCGTCTCCCATATCTCACCGTCCATTTCAACGTATTTGAATGATGAAAGGTGGCTGACAAAGATATCCTCTTCTCCGCACACGGTGACGACCTGTCCTTCCCAGATATACTTCAGCTTTTGGTGCAAAGTCGAAGTCACTGCCCCAGCAGCATGAATCCATGGTCGACCCAACAGGAAACTGTATGCCGGCTGAATATCCATGACATAGAAAACAGACTTAAACACCTTTGGGCTAATCTTCACCGGGAGCTCAACCTCTCCGAACACAGCCCGCTTCGACCCGTCAAATGCCCGCAATATTAGGTCACTAGGCGTCAGGATCAACCCTTCACAGTTCAGCTTAGCCAGAGCCTTCTTTGGCAACACATTCAATGAGGAGCCGGTATCAACCAGCACATGCGAAAGCACGACTCCTTTACATTCCATCGCGATGTGTAAAGCCCGGTTATGATTCCTCCCATCCACAATCAGATCCATGTCGGTAAAACCCAGCCCATGGCTGGCATGCACATTACCGTCTCCAACTGATTGATTGTTATCTCTTGAGGAACATAGGCTTTCTTCAAAATTTTCAACAGAGCCTCTTTATGCCCCTCAGAGCTTAACAGCAACGACAGAATCGATATCTTGGAAGGAGTCTGCTGCAGATGGTCTACAAGCTTGTACTTAGACTTCTTGATGATTCTTAAGAATTCTTCTGCATCATCATCAAGCTCTCTCTCCGACCCCACAGGCGCCGGTGTCCCTACGAGAGTACCTTCATTCACCACTGCTTGTTTTCCTTTTGCCCTGGCTAAAGCCTCGGCCTTTTCCTTTTTCTCTTTTTCTCCTTCCCCACCTCTCAGAGCATCGGGAGCAAACAGTCTTCCACTGCGAGTGAAACCACTAGGTCCGACATTATCCACCTTTGAAACGGTGGTTTCATCCGCAGTTTGCTCTTCCACCTTCTCTCCATTGCAATAAACCTCTCCGCCATAATGCCACGGCACGGCATCATCTTTGTCATAGGGAATTGGTCCAGGTACCGTGACGGTAACTAGAGCCGCCTCAGCTAGGGTTGACAAATCAACCGGATCAAAGTAAATCGTTATGGTGGAGACATCATCTTTCCCCACATCAGCCTTCTCAACCCTAAGACTTCCATCGTCCATCAGCCCTTGGACAACCTCTCTCAAGAGTACACACCCATCAACAGCAATAGTGCACGCAGCACAATCATCACCACAGTCCGGAAAGACCCCATTCAGCAACAACTGCCTCTTGACCTCAGCCAGCGGAGTCTTCAGTTGCTCAACAGACAACAGCCCAATTCTATTCTCCTCGGAGATAGCATTCACCCCCCTCTGACCATGCGCGGGCATGGGATTAGCATTAACGTTGGGAGACGGAGCAAAGTTGATAGCTTTTGAATCCACCAGGTCTTGAACCACATGCTTAAAAGCTTTGGAGTTCTCTACGGTATGCCCGGGAGCACCTGAATGGAATTCACATTTTGCATTCTCATCAAAGCTGGCTGGCCTCTGATCAGGTCTCAAAGGTGCCAGAGTTCTCAGCTGTACCAACCCCAGATCCTTCAACTTCTTCAATAGAAAGGAATAGGTCACAGGAGGCCTATCAAAATGTCGATCATTCATTCTCCCCCTAACTTGGTATCCAGCCCTCTGCGGCCTCTGCTGAAATGATTGACGTTGCTGTTGCGGTTGTTGCTGTTGTTGTTGCTGTTGTGCAGGCTGATTGTCAGCAGGAATAGTTACCGCAACAGTGTGCTGATAGTAACGATCCCTACTCTGTCCTCTTTGAGTGTATACCGCACTTGTATCATCCTCCTTCTTCCTTTGGCCATTTCCAAAAGGCTTCTTCGATCCTGAAGACGAAGCATTGCCACCCTGAATCTTTCCGAGCTTCAGCCAACTCTCAATTCTTTCACCGGCCACAACTATGTTTGTGAAGTTTGTCACTGGACAACCAACCATCCTTTCAGCGAATGCCCCCTGCAGGGTACCTATGAACAAATCCGACATCTCTCTGTCCACCAGTGGAGGTTGCACTCTGGCAGCCAACTCCCTCCACCTTTGAGCATATTCTTTAAACCCTTCACTGGACTTCTGAGACATACCCTGCAGCTGGGTACGACTAGGAGCCATGTCAGTATTGAATTGATATTGTTTGAAGAAGGCATCGCCAAGATCCTGCCAACTCTTAATGTCAGAAGATTTCAGCTTGGTGTACCACTCCAAGGATCCTCCAGACAGACTGTCTTGGAAGAAGTACATCCAAAGCTTTTGGTCCATCGTATACGCAGAGATCTTGCGGACAAAGGCCTGAAGGTGAGTCTCTGGGCAGGAACTCCCATTATATTTATCAAACGCGGGCGCCTTGAACTTCTGCGGGATCACAATCCCCTCGACCAGCCCCATGTTTGACAGATTCACAACCCCGGGAGTGGCATAGCTTTCGAGAGCTCTGATCTTCTCTGCCAGCAATTGGATTTCTTTGTTCGGTGGTTGGGCACCATATTGACCAAATGGTTCGTTGTGCATGGAGAACTGATCAGCTTCTCGGTCTTCCTCTCTGTCATCATCAACCCCGAAAAATGGAGGGAACAGGCTGTCTTTCATATTATGGCCCATCAGACCAGGTTGACCACCAGTGGCAGCACCAAAACCACCAGCATTATTCACTACGCCCACAGTCGTTCTCTTGCCACCATCTCTAGAACCACCCAGCCCCTGGTTGGAGACACCATCCAGGTTAACACCACTATTAGCAGCTGAAGCCCGCTCGAGCTTCTCAACTTTGTCAGCCAAAGCTTCCTGACCAACTGCAAAACCCTGCATGATGTTGATCAGTTCGTTCATTTTGTCCTTCAGCTCGAGAACATCTGCATTCGGGAGATCCATCAGCCTTGGAGTGTTGCATCGGGTAAAATATCGGTGAGGGCGTGTTGAGTGCAAAGGTACAACTCTACGAGCACGAGCAATGATTCCTGAAACAATCAAGCACGTTAGAACTGATACCTGCAAAACAAAAACACGTTATTATGATTATGCATGAATGCAGTGTTTATCCACATGAGGAACACTTTATCTCTCGATCCTGGCTTCATCGAGACAGATAATAATTCGGCAACAATACTCTGATATTCCTCATTTGATTTCATCATACAAATTAGAGATATATGATTTAGCAAAATACCCCCAACCATGTGTGTGCTGTGTGAGTGCATACAGTATAGCAAATAAAGCTTGAAGATCGATCACTGAATGAAAATAACCATCACATAGCAAAATGCACAAAGAGCGCCATAGTCATACATCAAAGCTGATACAAATCAAATACAAATCCCCAGAATCAGAGAAAGAAATACAGGCAAATGAATTCCGTCAACAGGCCTGACGGTAATCCACACAAATAAGAAAGGTCTAGCCTGATGAAGGTCCCACAGAAGGCCCTATATCATCAACCATCTTTGCGAACTCTGCGGCGAACCTGAGCTCAGTGTTCTCCTGCTGTAATCTCCCCACCTCCTTCTGGTGAATCTTCATTTGCCTGAAGTAATGATCTCTCTCAGCAATGTAATGATCTCTCTCGGCGATGATCTTTGCTTTCTCCGTTTCCCATTCTGCAGCAAGGACTCTGGCTCTAGCATCTCTCTGATCTCTCACGAGGATTTCCCTCCTCTTCTCATCTTCAATGACCTTTGAGGCTCTGGCTAACTTCTCCTTCGTGATGTCGTGCTCCTTTGTCGACGACGTTAGGGCTTGGCTGATCTTCCCATAGTAGGCAGTATCCATCTCAAAGCGCTTTGCTTCCAGGGCATGTCGCTTATCCTGATCTTCCATCCTCACTCTGATCTCTTGATTAGCCATCTGAATTCGAGCAACACTCATCTCCAATTCAGCTTTCTCAGCAAGCAACTGATCTCTGGCTCTCTTCATCTCGAGTTATCCCCTGTAGCAGAGTTTATCCTACCTGAGGATTGGTTAAGTCTTCCCCAGCGAAGTCGCTTTATCATTCCCCGGCAGAGTTGCCTTGTTTACTCCGCAGCGAGTTGTTTGTTGATTCCCCAACGGAGTCATATTGGTTGCTTATCAAGCAGAGTCCCCGAGTGGATTTGGATATGATGAAGGACGTACCCCCCGGTGGAGTTTATCCTTTCCCCAGCAACAGTGTTGTTTTCTCCAGCATGAGTGAGAAGTCGGTGCTCTCCCCGCAGAGTTTCCCTCAAGCAGAGTCTCCCCTCAGAGTGGGAGTATCTGATCAGTGTTGGCTCCCCAGCCAGAGTTTTTCATCATTTGCATTTGGCATATAGTGATCATCGCATCCTCAAACACGTAGCATTTCCATTCATATGGAGCATTACGCCATAGAAAAATTCAAACATATGCATTCATGTGTTCGAAACCATTCAGACCGTATCCCCGGCAGAGGCGGATTTTTGATCAACATTTGTATGGCGCATTTGCTACAGTTGTTCCTGACAGCTTTCAGGATTGATACCTCAGAGAGATTTATTTCCTCCTTCGTCGGTGAAAGGAAAGCCTGATTCTCCCCAGTGAGACCCCCTGCAAGTGTGTAGCCTTGCCCAGACATGTAGATGTCATTATCCTATCAGCACCCGCGTAGTGTCTGGTCTTCTTTGGTGTCGGTAAACACCCTCTTTCGGTGCTTTCCCAGTCATGCGTAGTGTCTGGTCTTCTTTGGTGTCGGTCAACACCATCTTTCGGTGTACACATTGAGTATTTCCCAGTCATGCGTAGTGTCTGGCCTTCTTTTGATGTCGGTAAACATCATCTTTCGATGTTCGTAACGTCGTCCTCCTTCCCTAGTGAAGTATTCTTCCTCTCCGTTGGTGTCGATAAACGTCGAGTTTTTCCCGATCATCCGTTGATGATTTTGTTGTGTTCATTATCCCCAGAAGTATTCCTCCTCTCCGTTGGTGTCGATAAACGTCGAGTTTTTCCTATGCGTCTATTGACGTATAATTGCTTATTCCCCACAGATCATTTGGTAATACCATATGATTCCCCTCAGAGTTTCCTCCTCTCCGTTGGTGTCGATAAACGTCGAGTTTTTCCTATTCGTCCGATGACGTCTAGTCGAGTCTTCCCAGTTCATCCGTCGTCCGTTGATGTCTGGTCTCCTTCTCCGTTGGTGTCAATAAACGTCGAGCTTCTCCCTTTCGTCCGTTGACGTCTGGTCGAGTCTTCCCAGTTCATCCGTCGTCCGTTGATATCTGGTTACCTCTCCGTTGGTCTTGGTAAACGTCTAGTTTTTCCTGGTCGACCCTAGTAGAGTTACCTCTCCGTTGGTCTTGGTAAACGTCGAGTGTTTCCTAGTCGTCCGTTGACGTCTAGTTGTGATTTCTATTCCCATTCATCGTCTTGAGATGTCTGGAGGTGGTGGTACCCTTGAGAAGAAAAAGAATCAGGAAAAAATCAAAATCCTCAGTAATAAATATCAGATCCCATTGGGAGCATCCGTTGGTGGATCCCCGCAGTGTGCAAATTTCTACGGTTCTTTGGTATTCAATCCCTGTTTACCCTGAAAGTTTGACAGCCGTTGCTCTCATCCATTCGGGTTCCCAGTTGATTGAATAGGGGCAGCTGTAGCACCTCAAATTTGCACCTCCCATTTGTACATACATTTTCATGATTAGGTCATTAACATAACATAGTCCACTTCATAGCATTGCATTGTCCTTTGGCCAAGTGCAAGCCATTAGACAAGATTAGGTCAAGATGATCAGAAGAATCAGTCAAGCAAGCAAGCAAGTGCATTTCTCAAGTAAACAAAGCCCTATGGTTGGTTCATCAAGTTCACATGACCTAGGGATCATTTTGAAGTGGTTTGACCAAAGATTGGATGTTCAGAAGTCATCAGTCAAGCTGAATTGCATCTGAAACCCTAGAAAGTCAACTGTGGTCAACTGTGCCAAAAATCAAGGATTTGAAGGTGGGAGTTGGTTTGAAAGGCTTCATTCATGTCCATTCAAATCTCATTTGACATTTCAAAGATCAAGATTGAAGAATTTGAGGTCAGATGAAAAGTTTCCAAAAATAGTAAGTGACCTGTAATTTCAAACTGCCAAAAATGGAAAGTTCTTCTCCTCAAATTTACATCATCATACAAACTTCAAATGGAATTTTGTCCAACATGCAAGTTGAAGATCTTGCTCTCACCTTTCCAAAAAGTCCAAGAACACTCATTTCTCATGTGTGGTTGGCAAGTTGTGATCAAATCATTGTCAAGAAAAGTTGAACTTCAAAGAGGCATAACTTTTGATCCATTTGGCCAATTTGAGTGATTCTTTTTTGAGCAAGTCACATTTGACATTTACTATCATGATCCATCATCACATTTCATCAAAAATCATCACATAAAAAGTGCATTTTTCAAGTGATCAATTTAAATTTTGGTGGGAAAAAAGGTGAATTTGAAAAGTATGTGCAATTTTCACTCCAAACCACTTCCAAACGCTTCTAAATAGAAATTTGGACTTGCTTCAACTGGTTTTTCACTGTTCCATTGGTCATTTGTGCATAAGGGCATTTTGGCATTTTTGCATAAAAGCTTCACTACACTAATTTCATTGCATTTAGCTTAATCATGTTTAACCAAGTTGATTACAACATCATATATATTCTTAATTATAACAGAATTCACATTAACAATTCATTCTCTCAGATCCAAATCAAAATCTCTCAAATTCTCTCAAATTTGTTCAAACTTTTTTTCACTTTTCCATCGAATTTCTCCATTGCCTTTGCTTTGTTCGTGCTTGATTCATCATCTGCAGGTATCATTGAAGTTCTGTTGAGGCAAAGAGTGAAGAATCTTGGATAAATCGCAACTGTTGCTTCAAGGTTCATCCATGGCAGCTTGAAATTGGAGCAAGATTCAAGGCGATTGAGCTAAAGATTTGACTTCATTCATCTCCTAAAGCATCAAAGAGCATCTGTTTCAAGCTTACACATCCAAAAAACTCCAAATCGAGATCTGCACTTCACACAAGGTTGGAATTCGAAACTTTCAATTCATGAAATTAGGTTATGGCTTATGTAGATCTCCTATTGTAGAGCATGCTGCACTTTGTAGAATTGAATTTCGTTGAGTATTGATTGAGATATTATGAATTAAAGTTTGATGTTCCAATTTTCCTTTGATCGATCCGTGTTGTATAGTGAGAATTAAGGAAAATTATGTTTGGATTGTTGTTGAGCATTGAAAGACGAGTCGATCCATATATCATTTGTCCATTTCTGTGAGATTTGTTCATGATGATGATGAACAGTATGAATATGATGATGAACGTGATATTTTCGTGTCCAGAAATGTTTTGATCCATTTTGCCTTGCTGCTGCATGCGTTTAGGCGTTAGTGAGCCATGAGCGAATCAGAGCGTGCCACACACTTAAGTGAAACGCAGCGTTTCACTTAAGTGGCTCCATAATTACGAAATTGCCATTTCCAGTCCATTTAATCATTTAATTCATTTTTGATTTCAATTTTTATTTCATTTTGTATGTTGATCTTAGAAAAATCATAACTCCTTCAATATTTGTCAAAATAATGTGGGATTTTTTGTGAAATGTTCTTCATGATCTCTAGTTTTTTATGGTGATTTTTCAAGAAATTATGCACGTGTGGATTTCTGTTTTTCCTAGGGTTTGTTCATGTGTATCCAATGTGTACCTTCCATGCCATTTTGCTTGTGAAATAATGATGCTTAATTGGATGAGGCTGACATTTTTTGTGCTTATTCTAGACACCTTGAGGAGAATTTTGATATGTGGTGTGTGATTTTTGAGTTTCTAGATTGAGAGATATGATTTTTTGAATAGAGGTGTGATAATTTGTGTCACACCATTCATGGCCAATTTGATGATTTCTGTTACCATGCTTATTGAACTTGAATTAAGTTGGATTTTTGCATGAGGATACTTATGAATGTTGAGAATGATTGTGATTTTCCCTGGAATTTTTGAATGCATTTCCTATTTGTTTGATAATTTCTCCCCTGTTTGACCAAATGTGGACTTCTTGTGAGACATGATTTTATTTGATTTGGGAAATTCTGGTGGTTAATCGGATGGACTTGAAATTTGGCATGTGTATTATAGACATCTTGAAGTTTGCCATGGCTTTGATTTCATTCATTTATCATGCTTGGTCTCTGTTTTATGATTGCTTGAATTTGATGCATGTTTTGATGCTTTGAATGAGCTTGTTTGAACTTGGCTTGACTTCATGAATTTAATTGACATGCTTCCCTTGGTCCAAATGAGCTGAAATTTAGTATGATTGTCATGTTATGAATGCTGTTTGACCATGAATTTTTTGGGGATTTATTGAAATGTTTGTGAATTGATTTGAGTTGAATCTTTCTGTTTGGTTCTAAGAGGTTCTAAATTGCATGTTTTGCACTCTTTGCTTCATGAAATGATAATGGTTGATGATATGAGCATGAAACCACTTGGATTTGTTTCTTATTTGATTGATCTTGATTTTGGATAAGTTTCATGTTCTGTTTTGACATTTTTGTTCTCATTTTGACCCTAGTCTTGTACTAGTGGTTTGTGTTCTCACATTTGAGCTTTATTTCAGGTTAAAAGCACAATTTGCTTATGCTTGATGATGTGCCTTCAGTTGGAGTTGGCTTGTTGCTTGTTTATGACTAACTTGGAATTTGTTTTGTAGGTTTTGAAACTTGATTTTGTGCCATGTGGCTTGCACCTTTGTGCATTGACTGTTGTTTGACTGTGTAGTTAACTGTAGACCATTGTCTGTTTGCTTTTTGTTTGAGCTGAGTACTGATTATATTGGATTGATTTCAGGTACCTTAGTTGCTATAGTTCCCTTGTGAACTTGTGTTTGCTTTGCTTGCTAGCTTGAGCACTGAGGTATAATGATCTCTTCTCCATGTAGTCTGGAAGACCTGGCCTGTTACTTGGCCAGGCACCTGTCTGAAGTCCTCCTTAAGAGGCAATGTTTGTGCTTGTTTATTTTTGTCCCCAAGTAGGAAAAGACCTTTGTTAAGGCAATTGGCAGACACAAGAGGTGTGTAGTCCACCTCCTGCTATTCTGTTGAGTCGTCCCTTGGCTCACATCACATGTTGATGCCTTGTGGACATTAACCCAAGATCAGTTGAGTCAGTGTCATAAGTGTAGAAGGGTTCCCACTTTCTGGACCCACACTTCATTGTCTGAAGCTCTCCCTGACCAGGGATAAGAGCTGTGAAGTCTCATCTTCACTCACCTTTCATCTGGCTTCACCTTGACTCTCAATGTCAAGGTTAAGAGCTAACATTACCCTTCCAGTTGGCTTGCTCTTGCAGCCTAACCTTTTGTTTGAGCCCCACTTGGTGTGTATATAGTGTGTGCTATCTGTAATTGTTTGCTTTCCTATTGCCTGTGCTTTAGGTTTAGCTTGCTTCCTGTGCAAGTTAGATAACAACCTTGACTTAGGGATGATTATGCATGATAACATCTAGGCTCGAGTTAGTCTCCCTAGTTGTGTCTCCCTTTGTTATCTGGTTAGGCTAGTCTTGTGTCCCTTCGTAGGGGAACTACGTCACCCTGATCCTCATACCAGATGAGGTACGTAGGCAGGAGATGAGCTGATCTCTCTGGGCGCCCGTTTTTGTTTTGTCTTGTGTATGTCAGGAGATGGATGTAAGCCCAGCGATTGGCATTCCGTATCCTCTTGTTGTGTGCTTGGAGTCCGGTATAAGTCCATCAAGTGGCATCTGGTTTCCAGTGTGGGTGTGTTTTGGTTCGGAATCTGATGTAAGTCCAGCGATTGACATTCGGATCCCACGTTTGCCTGTGTCTGTTGTGTTTTGTGTGCGTGAGCCGAGCTACGAATGCTTTGATTCTTCTTAATCCAAGAAGATACGTATGCATAGGATGCGACATCCTAGCGAGCATGTGTTTCCCCCAGTCCGAACTACTTCGACTCTGATGTCTAGGCTTGATAGACTAAGTAGGCCCAGGATGCGGTATCCTGCCGAGTCAGCCTTGTTTGTTTTCTTGCGTCTCTTTCAGCCAGTGTTTGTTTGTTTTGAGCAGTGTTTTAGCAACCATTTTCCTTCCTTTTGTGCGTGGATCCCGTCGAGTACGACGGATACGTAGGGGTGCTAATACCTTCCCTTCGCATAACCGACTCCCGATCCCATTCTCTTTGGTCGCGAGACCATGCTTTTTCCAGGTTTACTCTGAGCGTTTCCTTTCCCTCTTTTGAGATAAATAACGCACGGTGGCGGCTCTGTTGTCTTGTTTGTTTTCTTGCGTCTTGTTTGATTAGGAAACAGAATGATCCCATAAATGCTCACAGCAATCAAGGCACAGACGGTCTTCCAATTACCCATAGCAGCATGTTCCTTGGCTTTAGCCTCCAAGAAACTCAAATGAAAACCGGGTAATTTTCCTTTCTCCTTCAAACCCTCCTTGGTCACCTCAGGGCTCAAATAAAGAGCACGAGAAATCTCAAGGATGTCAGGCTCTCCCCTAATGGCACAGAAAGGAATCTGATCTCGGATCGGAATACCCAAGATGCTAGCATAGTCCTCCATCAGAGGTCCCAACAAGTAGTCCGGTAACACGAAATATCTCAAACCCGGGTCATAGAACTGGAGAAGAGTATGAATGGCGCTTCTGTCACTGTCTGTGAGCCTGAAAACCATCTTCAAAATACCACCGTATGACTCTCTGAACATCCCCACATGGTCGGGCGTAATCAATTCTATCATATCCTTCAGCACACTGGTCTCTGGGTCAAAGAAGCTGTAGACAACATCGTCTTTCAAACCGGTCCTCATGCCTGAGCAAGAAGTCTCTCAACCAGAATCTCAATCAAAATGTCCCTGCACATGGATAAACATGTGTTAGATGCAGGTAAATGCAAAATGTGATGATGTTGATGAATGAATGCAATGCATAGTGCCATCCTCCAAGTCATCTGAACATCTGTTGCTCTGAAACCCTGATCTCTGAACTGATCACAACCATCTGAAGGAATATGTAACCACAAATCCAACTCAGGGTTCCGAAATAAACGGAACTGAAAGGTACACCACCATCATCACCAGACAATCTCTGAGCAGATAACCACAATCCTCTGAATCGGCCCGGGGAATCCTGAAATAAACGGATCCCCACTGATAAATATTGCGGACAACACTCCGGCGTCTCAGAAAGAAATGTCCATAAATCCGACTTATAAACAGGACTCTGATCAACGGAACCAATAGTCACCATCTGAACATGCATTTGTAAGAATCACCCTCCCCTCACAGGTAAATTCTAATCAGGTCATCCTAAGGCGGATAATGGTCTTGACAATCGGGCAAAGATACTCAACGGGTTTGCCTTTTCGGGTGTGCCGTTGTAGCTCCCTTAAGATCGTCTAAACCAAAGATCCGGGAAAGATCGGTCACCAAAGTCAATAGCTCAGATGAAGTAACTCAACCGAAGTGGATACTCCACAAAGGAAGAGCTCCCTCAAAAGAACCTCGTCCGGCTTGTGGTATGTCAAGTCGCCCAGATCATGTTGACCTAACATGAGAGGCAACCTGAGACCACGCTAATCCTAGGTGTATACTCGGGCCTGGGTTTTAGCCCCACTCAGAACACCCACCCCAAAACAGAGGAACAACCTGTACAGAGGACAGCAACATGATAGTATGATGCATGCAAATATTTATGCAGATATATACACAACAGAATAATAATAAATGCAATAAATAGAAGCACAAGCAACCTAAACTATCCTAGAACGCTAGGAGAGACTCGCTTAGGGAAGAGGGACCAGCAATAGGTCAACTTCTATGTCCCCAGCAGAGTCGCCAGCTGTCGCATCCGCGAAAAACAACCGGCGGGCTAAAACAAAACAACACAGAGCCGCCACTGTGCGTTATTTATCCTAAAAGAGGGAAAGGAAACGCTCAAAGTAAACCTGGAAAAGACATGGTCTCGCGACCAAAGAGAATGGGATCGGGAGTCGGTTATGCGAAGGGAAGGTATTAGCACCCCTACGCATCCGTCGTACTCGACGGGATCCGCGCTCAAAAGATAGAACAAGGTTGCTAAAACAAACATCACACACACACACACTGAAGACAACACAGGTGGGATAAGAGGAAAGAGGGCTCGCTAGGATATCGCATCCTATGCCTACGTGTCTCATCTGGAATGAGAATCAGAGCTGCCGTAGTTCGGCTCACGCACGCCAAACAAAACACACACAAAAGCAGGCAAACATGGAAACCGAATGCCAATCGCTGGACTTACATCAGACTCCGAACCAAACAAACCCACACTGGAAACCAAATGCCACTTGATGGACTTATACCGGACTCCAAGCACACAACAATAGGATACAGACTGCCAATCGCTGGGCTTATGTCCATCTCCTAACACACAAGAAGAAACAAGCAACAAGTTACTAAGGAGTCGGGAACTCAAGCCTAGCAACTGTCAAGCAAACACACACAAAAAAGAAAAAGGGTGCCCGGAGAGATCTCGTACGACCTCCTGCCTACGTACCTCATCTGGCATGAGGATCAGGGTAACGTAGTTCCCCTTAACAGGGGAGAAACTTTCTCCTAACCAGAGACCGGGAAATGACAAACTAGAAGGGAGACTGACTCGAGCCTAATAGTTATCATGTATTCCACAATGGTCCTAGGTTGAGTTTTCTATCTACTTGCACAGCAGCAAGCTAATCCTAAACAGGCAAAGCAAAGCATGCAAGCATAATCAAAACAAAGCAAACATTCACAATTAGCACACACTATACACATACAAAGTGGGCTCACACAAGGGTTAGGCTGCAAAAGCAAGCCAACTGTATCAGGGTGATGTTAGCTCTTAACCCTAACATTGAGAGTTAGGGTGAAGCAGATGAAATAGGAGGTGAGGGGTGTGCCTCACAGCTCTTATCCCTGGCCAGGGAGAGCTTTAGACAAAGGAAGTGTGGGTTCAGAAAGTGGGAACCCTTCTACACTTATGACTGACTCAACATGGATCTTGGGTTAATATCCATAATGCATCAACACCAGTTGTGTGTGAGCAAAGGGATGACTCAACTGAGTAGCAGGAGATGGATTGCACATCTCTTGTGTCTGCCAATTGCCTTATTCAAGGTCTTTTCCTGCTTGGGGACAAAGATAAACAAGCATAAACATTGCCTCTTAAGGAGGACTTCAGACAGGTGCCTGACCAAATAACAGGCCAGGTCTTCCAGACTACATGAAGTTAGTGATGCTATACCTCAATTGGTTAAGCAACCAAGCAACAACAAAAGCAAGTTCACAGTGAACTATAGCAACTAATGTACCTGAAATCAATCTAACATAATCAGTACATAGCTCAAACAGTCAAACAGACAATTATAAGTCAACAGTTAACTGTACACAAGCAATGCATCAAGCAAAGCACAAGCCAAGGCTCAACACAAATGACTTAGAAGCCACCTACAAAACAAACTTAATGTTAATCAACATCAATCAAATAAGCAACTCAAGCCAAGTGAATTAATTCCTCCATGCCATATGCCTTTTGTCCTGAAAACACAACTCAAACATGAGAAGCAAACCCCTAGGACAAGGCCTAGGGTCAAAGAGGAAGAAATAATTCAAAACAGAACATGAAAATTGGCAGAAATCTAGTTCAATCAAATTATAACAATGTCCAAGTGGTCTCACATTCATATCATTCACCAATTTCATTTCATGAAGCATTTAGGGCAAAACATGCAATTTGAAAGCTCATTGGACCAAACAGAATGAATCAATCCAAACTCAATAAAAAATAATTCAATAAATCCCAAGGAAAATCATGGCTAAACAGCACTCATAACATGATCATCATACCAAATTTCAAGCCATTTGGACAATTGGAAGAAAGTAAATTAAAATCCCTAAGTCAAGGCAAGGCAAAACAAGCTCATACAAGGCACAAAATCATGCATCAACTTCAAGCAAGCACAAAACAGAGTAGGAACATGATAAATGCACCAAACCAAAGCCATGGTAAACTTCAAGATGTCTAAAATCACTCCACAAAATTTCAAGTCCATCCAATACATATCAAGAATTTCACAAATCATATGAGATCATGACTCACAAATGGTCCACAATTGGTCAAACAGAAGAGAAAATCTCAAACAAATCAAAAATGCATCCAACAAATTCACAAAAATTCACAAGTGAACCTAATATCTAGAAGTATCATCATGCAAAAATTCACATCAATTCAAGCTCATATGGCAAGGAATATAAAATCAGGAAGTTAGACAAGAAATGGTGTGACACAAATTGTCACACCTACATTCAACAGCTCATATCTCACAAACCAGGAATGATAAAATCACAAACTCAAAGCCAAAATGTTGATTGAGATGTCTATTTTACACATGCAAAATTTCAAGAATTTTGGATTAAGCATCATCATTTCACAACAAAAATAGCAAGCAAGGTGCAAGCAAACACATGTTCACATAAACCCTAGGCAATTTTTAAATCCACACGTGCACAAATCCTGGAAAAATCACCATAAAATACTAGAGATCACAAGGAACATGGCACAAAAAATCTCATCTCAATTGGATTAATGGTTAGGAGTTATGAATTTTTAAGTGTGGAGAGAAATTAAAAAATGATGAATGGAATGGACATGAACATGTGAAGTATAGTTGAAATAAATGCAATAAGGCAAAGTAAAATTGCCTTCGGCCAGAATCGAAGGGAGGGAGATTTCAAAAATGAGCGCGCGCTACTGTATGGGCCTGGACACGTGGTCCAATGTCTAGCTCTATAACATCTGAGCGCATGCAAATTCAAGGCCATGAGGATCAAACAAGGAATTCTAGAAAAATCCTAGGGTTCTTCAACGTGTTCTTCACCTTCATAGCTCAAGAACAATTGTTCACCAAAATTAACAAAATCTATATCACTAGAATCCTCTCTCAATGTACATTAACAATCTCAAATCAATTTGGATTAATTCTTCCTAATTCAAGAGATTCGATGAAAAACATTTGTGCACATGAACCTTCTAATCCACATAACTTCCTGGTTTCTCAACCAAATTCAATGAAACAAAGCGCAGATTTACCTCCTAAGAAAGATCTACAAGAAGCATGCATTAATTTTATTAATTGTGTTGCTCGAAAACTAACCTTCAAGAATTTGCAGAAGTGAAATCAAGTGTTTCAGGCCATGGAAATGCAAAACAGAAGTTCTATAACACTTGGATAGGTGAATGAATGCAAGAGAACAGCTCAGCAATGCTCGATCTTGATGAAATCTCCATTTGCCATTGTTGAACACACTTGTAACAGTCCTTGAATTGGCACGAAAACGATGAGATATTGCTTCAATTAGCTTCCATTATGCTCATGGATGAAGGATTGATGAAGATCAATGCAAGGCTTGTGAAGAAAATTGCAGAAAAAGTGAGAGAGAAAAGATGAAAAGTTTTGGATCTAGATCTCAAATTCCAAATTCTGTTATGATTAGCAATGAAACAATTATGATTTAGCTTTTATATGTGATGTTAAACATGTTGCTAATCATGATTAGTGTTAAGGCAAAGGATTAATGGAAATCAAGTTTTATGCTAAATTGCAAATTGGCCAATTCACCCTTCACATGTGAAAATCAATGTAACAGTACCAAATTCACTTGGAGCAATTCAGAAATGTTGTTTAGAGGCCAAGGCAAGTGGAATTAAGTGTATGCCATGCTTATTTTGCAAAATGACTTTTTCCCTCCAATTTTCAAAATAAGTTCAAGTGAAAAATGCACCTTTTGTGTGATTAGTTTTAATGAAATGTGATGCATGAATTGAATAGAGGAGATCAAAAGAAATTTGCTCCAAAAAGTCCCACTTCATTTGGCCCTTTGGTGTGAAAGTTATCCAACTTTGAAATTCAACTTTTCTTGACAATGATTTGATCATAACTTGCCAACCACACATGAGAAATTCATGTTCTTGGACTCTTTGGAAACGTGAGAGCAAGATCTACAACTTTCATGTTGGCTAGAATTTCATTTGAAGCATTTTTGGACATGTAATTTTGAGGAGAAAACCTTTCCATTTTTTGCAGTTTTGAATTACAAGTCACTTTCTATTTTGTTGACGTATTTCAACGGCCCGTCTTTGTTTGGAGGTCAATTCTCTCTTTCACTCCTCCATAGCCCTTAACATACTGGTGACTTCCGCGTCGGCATGCGTTACCAACTCCCGTTTCTCCTTCGCAGAGGCCTCAGTAGCAGCAATTCGGTGCTCAGTGTCCCGGATGTTGTCGATGTGGCGCAACATGGGAACCAAGATTTGTTCCAGAGCCGCCATCGCACGTTTGGCATAATCAGAGAGTTGAAGATCCTTTAGTTGGGCAAGCACGCTCAAGATCTCTGGACCGACAGTAGGTTCATGCATGAGCACGAAAGGAAGGTCAGAATTCAAGGCGTGCACGCGGATTTTGTCCATGAGAGCCTTAGTCTCCGTCGCCTCGAGGCCCATTGTACCAAAATGGATTTGCTCATAGTCTGAAGAAACATCACGTGATTTCACCAGATTGCGGAGTCTGGCAATTGCCTCTAAAGCAGAAGGCTTGATCGCCAGCCCCGGGAAGGTCGAAGGAGAAGCTGCTGATGGAGAAGTAATCTGAGGAGGGGGAGAAGCAATCGACAATGGAGTAGCATGGGAGGACTGTTGTTTGTTGGTGTCGACACCGACTGGCTCCCGTGGATCCTGCAAGGAAGCTGAAGATAGACTCGAGTCAGAACTAGTCGAACTGGAGTTCAGATGTGTCGCAGGACTAGTGACCGAGTCAGAGTCACTGTCACTAATCTGGAGAGGAAATTCAATGGACTCACCAGCGGTGTCGACAGATTGAAAGGGGCGGGCTGGAGAAGAAATCGGCGACGCAGGAGTATAGTCAGGGACAGGTTGAGTCGGCTCAGTAGAGGCAACAGCCTGCAGAAAGAAAAATGTGTAAGAGAAGCGCAATAAAAATCCAAAGAAATAAATAGGAAAATGGGTAAATACCTGTGTCGATGCAGGGGAGACCGCATCCTGATTTGTGTGCCCAAGGCAGTAGCGGGGGATAAACCAATCAACGGTGAAGCTCCCACGACTGGAGCAGGGATCGTACCAAGGGTGGAAGTGTCGACTACAGGGGTGTCGGCATCTTCGACAGGAACCTCTGAAGGAGGCATTGTATGGTGCCTATTCTTTTTGTTTTCGCCACTCTTGGAAGGAGAATCATGTTTCTTCCTCTTATGGCCATGATGGCTTTTGGATTTATGTTGGGAGGTGTGCTGGAGACACGAAGAGAGGTTATAAGCAGATAGTCTAGCCAAAAGAGCGGATAAGCCGACAAGAAATACCTCAGAGCCCGCGTGAGCAGAGCGTTTGTGCTTTTTGGATTTTTTGGAGTGAGAGGAAACGGTAGGTTCTGTCGAACGTGGTTGACCCTGCACATAAGTGAGACATTAACAACCACGTAATATTTCCCTTAAGAAGGCACAAGAGCAAATAGAGATGTTTCAGAGAAGGACATACAGAAGAACCGGGTTTCCTCAAGACTTGAGCAATAGGGCGTCCATCGTCGTCATAAGATTGCTCAGGAGCAGCCTGCAAGAAAGGAAAGGATGGCTAAGAATAAAAGTGAAGGTCAAAGGAAAGAGTAATTCATCCAGCGTCGAACTTGAGCTTTTTGTGTCGAAGGAGCAGGTTGGTCAGTAGATGCAGAGCCTGCAGGATTTAGAGGGAGCGCTGCAAATAAATAAAGGAAACGCAAGTAAGTGACGAGATTCAGCTAAAAGGGAGTGTTAAAATTTCCAGAGAAGTGTTACCAAGTTGCGTGGTTTCACACACGCTAACATATTGAGGATCAATATGAAGCGGTCTTGAGTATCCAGGCAGATAATACTTCGTTGGGACCACTCTGTCGGCTTTTCTCTTTTTAGAGGCGTTCTGTATGTACGAAATGGGACAATAGAACCACACCGGAACCAAATGACCAAAGGCCAAAGCCAATGGACTAGATGGCAGAGGAGGGAATTTGAGTTTTCCAAAGTGAAGGGCGTAAAGATATTTGTCTTTCACGTAACCAGGGATTTTGAGTTTCGAAAGTTGGTTGGTTACTTTCGCTTTTAGTTCGACCGCAGCTTCCCAGATGGTCCCACAAAGATTATCTGGTCGATACACAACTTGGAAATAATTCTGGAAACCACGAACTTGTTTGACATGAAGAGCCTTACACTTGGTCGATTTTGCCTGCAAACAAACAAAAGCCTTAGTTAATTCAGATAGTTTGGCATTAGAAGCCCCAACATAAAGGGTAAAATATGACTGCCGCCAATCATGGAATTCCTTGGTGCAGTAATAGGCTGGGCGGAAAGGGAGAGAAGGAAGACGTGGTCGGTTTTTCCAAATATTTTCAAGTTCCTCTTTGACATCACTCCAAGGTTGACCGCAGAGGATATTGGCAAGTAGCTTCTGAGAGGAGAACAGAGACTTGGGAATGAACTGGCAAAGGCCAAATTGCCTGGCCACAAGGTTAGGCTGATAAGCCACTAGGCCAGGATTGCTGCTGGCAGTCTCCGCCGACAAGAAGCGAGGGACCAAAAAACACCTCCAAATGAGGAAGGATTCATTCCTATGTTCCCCGTCAGCCGGAGGGAAAGGTCTAGTGAGCCACTCAGGACCCTCAGTTCGACGGCTAAAAGGGTCCATAGAGGGTAGGAAATCGACACGAGTCAACATGATGTTGAAGATGAGTCGAAACACTTGAAGGTCTGGAAAATTCTTGTCGATGGGTGTCAAGGGGATCAACCGTTTCCAGATAAGATGTCATTCCTTTGGGGGACACGCAACCCTCTTCATTCCATAGGGGGCTACGTCTTTGGAGAAAGTGGCATTGAGCCATAATTGCAGAAACCAGAAAGGGCCATGTACTAATACATTCTTCTTTCTAGAGTTCTCAGGTTCGAAGAGTCTAATCTGGCAGACAACCTCAGATAGAGACTCGTAGAGAGAGGCTAATATAAGTTGGTCCAAAGCAACGTCACGTTCTTGGTGCAATTGGGTTGCCAGGAGAGCAAAATGCTTGGCTACCTGCATAGACCTTGAGCAGAAAACAAAGTGGGACAGCCAAAGGGTCAAGAAAGCCACGTGTTCCTCGTCGGTCACAGGGCCTGCAGAAGTGGTGTGATGATCAATAAAGTTGTTGTATGTTGGTTTGCAAGAGTCGCCAATGTCGAACCTCAAGGAAACTGGCGCTACAGCTTCGCAGTCGAAGACTTCGCTAGTCGGTCTCAAGCTAGTGATGGCAGTAATGCCCAAAAGTGTCGGCATGATCATGCTACACTTAGTATGGAAGGAGTTGGTCGAACTCTCCCAAAATTGAAAGGCGGCTAATAACATGCCATAAGATTGGGGAGGGTCACAGCGGGAAATCTGTAAAAGGGTATAAATGCATGTCCTTTTCTAGTGGTCGATTTTCTCCATTTCCAATTGGTCCATCCAAGCACAAAACTTAGGACAATTCCTGGGAGGAGCGGTCCTGAAGTTCCTATCGACGTATCGAAGGGAGAAGGGTTGTTGAGCGGAAATCACAGGTTCAGAAATATGACTGGCGGGAAAAAGGGAAGAGTCGTTTTTGGTAACCTCTGGGTGTCGGTTTTCTGGGATAGGACCTAAGAACGCTAAGGGTTCATTAGCCAGAGAGAGAGGAATCAATACCTGAGAACGCCAGATCTTCTCCTTTTCTTCTACCAATGGAGGCTCAGGAACATACTCCCTGCCGTCAATGTTGATGGGGCACGTGAGTTTAGCAACCGAAGGTTTGTTAGAACTTGCCATGGAAAGAACAAAAGGTTTCTTCGTTGTGGAGTAGAAGAGTTCTCACAAAAAAGGCAGAAGACAAGTGAACGCTGAATCAAGAGAGCAAAAAATAGAAGAAGAAGAAAGAATGAGGGTTTTATAGCCATTAAACCCTGAGCAAAGAAGAGGGAGCGGTTAAACTTCCATGGCCGACACGTAAACCCATGTTCCCACGCCTACAGACACGTGGAGGGGAGAAGGCAAGCAAAAAGGCAAACACGTTCAGTCATGAAGACATGACATGATGTAGACTTGATTTTATGCGGCTCGAGGAGAAAAGGAAACGTTTTTCATGATTGTATGAGGTCACCCACGTGGGGTAAACAGAGGTCCCACTAAGTAGAAGCGGGAATAGTAAGGGGTAAATCGACAGTTTCAGAGATGCCATCATCTAATCAACGTCGACAGTCGAAAATGGCATCTCTGGGGGGCATTTCGTTAACACGAAATATTTCTAAGGCATGCTGAAAGCATAATTAATGAAAGAGTCCTATGAATGTGGGGGTCATACCCTACCAAAAGATAAAGAGATGTTGGAAGCAAGCAAAAAGAAAAGGAAAAAAAAACAACAAACCAAAGGACGAAGCCGACGGGGAAAGTTGGCCTCGTCGACAGGCCATTCTGTCGACAGACGCAAGGTTTGGGACTTAAAGAATTATAGTCAAATGTGCAGAAGACAGTTTCTCCCTAACGTCTGGGCGAGAGAAATTTGAAATTCAAAATAAATAGCAGTTCTAAAAGGAATAAGAGCGCCATCATGTGGAGCAGTTAGCAAGACATGGGTGCGGCGGTTGTGCAGATCGTGTGACATAACATCTGCTAGTTTATAGGAGTTTAGCTTATGAGTAGTTTCCTCTAGTTTAGTATAAATAGGAGTATCCCACAAAGGGGCTCGGGGTGTTCACTTTGTACTACGAAATCACTTGTAAGAAAACTTCCCATTCCCAACGCGAGGAAGCAAGAGTTTTTTCTGAGAGTGCTATGTACGTTAATCACCACATTTAGTTCAATGCAACTTCCCTACTTTTCAATTGTTCCCGTTGAACATTTTATCTTAATTTCTTTTACTTTTGAGTTATCATTTTACGTTGTAGTTTACGCTGTCGACACTGATTCTATTACGATAATAGAGTTCACCAAAAGCGTGTTCGTCGTATACCTTTTTTGAATGTTGTAGCGCTGTCGGTCACGAGTCACCTATAGGCGATAACATTACCTAAAACCGTTCGTATGGAAAAACCCTACACTTGTTTGACACTTTGTTAGGAGCCATTCCTCACAAAGTCATTCTGTCGAAGTCCGGACAAGCCTCACTTGCACTAGCACATGTCCCAGAATCAACTGGTTGATCCTGCAAGTAACCCTTCATTTTAAAGCCTATGGAGGACCAGTGGTTCTTTACCAATTTCCACAGTAAACACAGATGCTCTTGCAACATTTGCTTCAATGATTGTGGTAAACTATTGGAATGAAGTTCCTAATTTGACTGTGACGCGTCTTGATAGACCAGCTCATGTGTTTGCTGTTGAAGAAACCAAAGATGAAAAGTCGTGGTGTTATGATATTAAATGCTTCCTCCAAAATCAGATTTACCCTTCTGGGGCACCTTTGAAAGATAAGAAGACTTTGAGAAGATTAACCGACAATTTCTACCTGAATGGTGATATTTTGTACAAGAGAAACTTCGATATAGTTTTGCTCATATGCATGGATAAATACGAAGCAAACCTGTTGATGATTGAAGTCCATGAAGGTTCCTTTGGTACTCATTCCAATGGACCTGCTATGGAAAATAAGATGTTGCGAGCAGGTTACTATTGGCTGCCAATGGAATCTGACTGTTGCAAGTTTGTGAAGAAATGCCACAAGTGTAATATATATGTAGATAAGATTCAAGTTCCTCCGACACTGTTAAACGTCATTTCTTCCCCATGGCCCTTCTCCATGTGGGGAATTGATATGATTGGCATGATTGAGCCCAAAGCGTCGAATGGACATCGTTTCATTTTGGTGGCAATTGACTACTTCACAAAGTGGGTTGAAGCGACATCGTATGCAAATGTAACCAAGCAAGTTATTGTAAGGTTTATCAAAATCAGATTATATGTTGTTATGGTGTGCCAAGTAAGATTATTACTAATAATGGATCGAACTTGAACAATAATATGGTGGAAGCTCTTTCCGAAGAATTCAAAATTACACATCATAATTCTTCTCCCTACAGGCCTAAGATGAATGAGGTTGTTGAAGTTGCAAACAAGAACATCAAAAAGATCATCCAAAAGATGGTTGTGACGTATAAATACTGGCATGAGATGCTCCCATTTGCTTTAAATGGGTACCGTACATTCGTACACACTTCAACAGGGGAAACCCCTTTCTCACTTGTTTATGGCATGGAAGTTGTGCTCCCAATAGAGGTTGAGATCCCATCATTGCGTGTCTTGATGGAAGCCAAGTTGACTGAGGTTGAATGGTGTCAAACCAAGTTTGATCAGCTAAATTTAATTGAAGAGAAGAGATTAACTGCCATATGTCATGGTCAGTTGTATCAGCAGAGAATGAAGAAAGCTTTCGATACGAAGGTCAGACCTCGTGTGTTCATAGAAGGTGACCTTGTGCTTAAGAAGATTCTATCTTTCAAGCCAGATTCTAGGGGCAAATGGACTCTTAATTACGAAGGCCTGTATGTTGTCAAGAGAGCCTTTTCAGGCGGTGCTTTGATTCTTATAACTATGGATGGTGAAGAGTTCACTCATTTTGTGAATGCAGATGCAGTCAAGAAATAATTCGCCTAAAAAGAAAAGAACACCTCGCTAAGTTGAAAACCCGAAAGGACGTCTTAGGCAAAAATGAGTGTCTCGGTGGATTGAAAACCTGAAAGGGCGATCCAGGAAAAAATTAGAGACATAAAAACAGAAAGAATCATCCCGATAAATTAAGTACCCCCGCCTTGGGGAATTTTATGCAAAAAAAATTAGGGATTATGGCAAGTAACTGCATCCTGCCGATCTTCAGTTTTGAAGACCTTCTCGAGCACATTGATGGATTCTGATCCCCAGTAGCAGTCAAGAGCATAGTGGATATCAAGGGGCGGTAGAAGGATTAGTGATCATTGTATTCAATGTATCCATTTTTCATGTAAATTACGATTTTCAACTTTTTAAAAGATTTATGGAGTCTTGTCATTTACAGACTACCATTCTATTAAATAAAGTTGAGCTTTTATCTAAATTGTTTCTACTCTTGTTTAATTCAGCCAAATAGATTTAAATTTTACTATGATCATTTTTGAAATTAAAATTTTAATCAAAATCATATTTTTCTTAAGCATATAAAAGCATTAATTTTAAGAAATCGATTTCATTAAAAATAAATATTAACAGTGGTTTGAAAGCGGTAAACCCTAAACGCAGAGCATTACTGGTTCTCCAAGCAGTTGGCGTGACTCCTCTTTCATCCCCGACAACATGTTAGCACCCAGTGTTTGTTAATTTCCCGAGTCAAATTGTTCATCTTCTCCACCTGAGTTTATGATTGTCCCCCTCGGGTTGTAGCCATTTCGTTGCAGCAGTTTGCACAGTTTCGGCAAAATTTTGTTTCCCCGCAAGTCACCATCAGAGTCATTCCCAGCAGCTATTTGTGTTCATTCCCCTGCAGGATTGTCTCCCATTCGATATGGTGTTGACCTAAAATTCCCCGCAGAGTTGATAGTAGTCTCCTCAGCAGATCTCCTCCTTTCTTCCCCAGATGGGGTTGAACCTTTGAGATGTTTGATCTTTTCTCCAGCAGTTGTTTCCCTCTTTTGTGGACTGGCTAGGAATAGTATCGATGATTTAAACCCGCAATATTTTTGTATCCTTTATGATCGTTTTGTCAGCATAATCATCATATATACATATACATATTGTAGCGGGGTATTCGTTACCTTTAGATTTATTGACTAAATCAAAAGTAAATCATATAATTTGAGTCGCCACCGCACTTCTATTTATCCAAAAGAAAGGTTAGAAAGCGAACAAAAACCGAGAAGTTTTATCAAATCAAAAACTAATAAAAATGTCAGACATCTGGGTAAGGGGGTTGGTTATGAAATGGGAAGGTTTTAAGCACCCAAAACATCCTTAGTACTCTAAGGGAGCCCTTTTTGCAAAGTTGTATGGTAGGTGGGTATTTGTGAAAATATTTGTGCAAACATGATTAGGGAGATGAGAGAAGAATATACATTATTTACAATTTGTTGTTTGAATGGATAAACGCATTGCATATGTACCATCACAAAGGTAGGATCAAAACCTCGTAGTTCGGGGTAAAATTCTCAAAAGAAGTTGGTGAATTGATTTGTCAAAAGCCTTAAGGTCTTTTGTTATCAAATGGAGAAAACTCAACCTAAACCAATAATCCACCATGTGAGGAGAGCTTCAACATACTAGTGACGGATCCACCCTATAATAAGTATGGAAGACTTATAGTCCAATCACTAAGGATAAGGTGAGGTTTAAATCAACCACTATGACAACTTAAACCTATGGCTAATGTTTATGAAAAGTTTTAACAAAGGTGGCCATTGGAACCACAATAATCACTTGAAGTGAGTCGTATTTACCAATTAGAAGTATTCACAAGATGAAGTCAAAGTTAACTTATAATTCAATTCAAAATAAGTATTAATGAAAAGAGTTTGAAAAATCAAAGGCATAATGCCTAGGTTTCTAATTTGAAAACAATGTCAATGTTTGCACAAAATGAGTTTGGCTTGGGTTAGAGTGGAGAGAAGAAGAGAAGGACTTGTCCTAAACATGCAAAGATGAGAGAAGAGATAAAAACCTTGGAGTTCCTTTCTTGAGATCATAAAGGTGATCCAAGATGCTCCTTTCCTTTGGACTTAGCAAGCAACCAGCAATTAACTCAAGTAATCAAACAAATATTCAATCAATCTACTAGGATCTCCATTTGGCTTGTCTCTCTTAACTTGGATGCTTATGACAATGGTCCTTCCAACTATCTCAAGTTTGGAATCCCTATCATACAAGAACAAACAATCAAAAAGTTCAGAATGCAATAAGAGGAATGGACAAAGAGAGAGTTTAGATTAGGGGTCCTTTCAAGCCAACTTCAAGATTAAGCATTCTAAAGGCATGAGGCCTAGTTGCTCTTCAACAAATTTATCATTCTAAAGGCATGAGGCCTAATTGCTCTTCAACAAATTTAGCATTCTAAAGGCATGAGGCCTAATTGCTCTTGAACTCCATTAAGCATATGTAAGGTCCTAAGTCTAAGTCATTTCTCCTTTTTGCATTGGGTTACACAAACAATCACAAAAACAAACATAAAGCAACAATATATTTATATACAATAATAAGCTCAAGTGAGCAAAAGGAAAATAGCATAAACATAAACATGAGCTCAAATGCGCAAAGGGAAAAGACAATATGAATAAATGAGCAAGAAATTAAATTGCATTAAATTAAATTGCAAGACTTAAATGCTTGAATTAAAGTTAGTATTAGTAGTTAATGTTAGTGTACCATAAGGAAATTTAGCGCTATGTTAAGCAATCGTAAGTGGACTAATGTAGTAGTCACACCTATCTGAGGCCGACCAATAAAATTATAGGCAAATAAACACAAGTTAGAGATCATGACTAGTAAGGCAAGCTCCTACAACTTGCCATGCCAAAAGAAAAGAGGAATGACCTTGTATGGATTTTAGGTTTTTTGCTTGACCAAGAAGCAACCTATCTTGGACACAAAGCAATTCACTTGATCTTTGATCAAGTTGAATTTGATTTGGATCAAAGAAGGTTAATCCTCTCATATGTCAAGGCTAACCACGAATCATTAACTCATTGGTCAAAATAAAAAGAAGAAGATGAAGATGAAATGAAATGAACCAAAAGGAGAATTCAAATGACATAAACAAAGCACAATGACCAAATGTGAATGAAATAAACATTAATCAATGGTAAACAGAAGTGAAATGAAGATTAGAAGTCAAGAAAGGCCGAACATATTTTTGGTGTTTTTTGGAATTAAAATAATACATAAAATAAAATTAATAAAGCATGGTCAAACTTCAAATTAAATTCAAATCAACTTGGATAAGTCCAATTGAATCATCATAAGTCTAACATGGTCAAACAATGTTTGACAAAAAATTTCAACATTTTTTGAAACCAGAAACTATTTTAAATCAATTAAAAGCATTAAAATATAACACCAATGAATTAAAATCTCAAATAGATCTCAAATCAATTAAGAAGTTGATGAGAATATTTTCATAGACTTATCATGATCCAAATATGTTAAGAAAATATTTTTGGAATTTTTGAATATCTAAAAGTATTTAAAATGAATTAAAAACAATTAAAAACAAAATAATTCACAAAAAATATTAAATGGAATCACAAAAATAATTAAAAATCAGATTATGAAACTAGATTTTAAAAGAAAATTTTTGCAATTGGTCCCATATTTTTGTGATTTCAAATAAAAAAGTTATGAATTTTTAAAAATAAATGGAATAAAAGGAAAATAAAATAGAAATTGAAAAATATGGAAAATCAGGAGGCGTTGGATCCACATTCATTAATTGACGTGGACAATCCTAAGGCTCTCAGGCACGCGCTCATCATGGACACAAGTCAAGTGCAACACACGCTGGATTTAAAAAAGTTATAAAGAGTAAAGGCCAAGATTAGATCCTGTACGTGAGATCCAATGGACACAACGCCTCCACGTGGGGACGGTGGTGGAAACCACCGTCTTCTCCGGTGAACAAACAGAAATCGGCCACCAGTTACAGGTTTTGCAACCTCAACCAAACTACACGTGCCTTATTCCAAATTAAAGTTGGGGTGATGTACATCACCCCTGTAACCTTGAATTTCTCTCAAGATCCATATGAAAGGAGAAATCTGAGATGGAAAATTCAGGTGTTCAATCTGAAATGCATCAATTCATGAAATTAAAGCCACCATTGGCTTGCCCCTCACACGAGGACTTTAGAGAACCAAACAAACACAAGCAAAACACAATATATGATGAGATTTGAATCAAAACAGTTGATATGTAAACCTTTGAAATGTAGCTTTGAGGAGTACGATCCAACCAAACTCTTGCTTGCAGCTTGATCTTGAGGTATGGTATGAGTGCAAGGCTAAGGAATAAGTGTTGAACATCAACTGATTTTGTTGAAATTCAAACATGAAAAGAGAAATGAAAATTCAAAATTCATTTAGTGTGGTTGGGATTCAATTTTTGCAGAGCTTCAGGTTGATTCAAGGATGAGAAATGAATGAAGCATGGCATGTATTTATAGCTGAAGCTGCAAGGAAAGTGTGATAAACTCGTGTGCATGAAGCTTTGGGTCCTCCATGCATGGGCATGTACAGGAGCATGTGAGGCCCAAAAGCTGAGGGTTTTGCAAGTTGATAGCATAATGAATTGAAATGGACGTGCATTCTGAGCTGCATTGGCTTGTGCATCAAGTTACAAAGTGTAATGCATAATTGATCACAAATGTTCCCCTCTTCGAAAGTCACTCTTAGAAGATCCAAACATAGGCAAGTGAGTAATGGTTGGAAAGGTATTGACATAAGGAACAAAATCTATGTTGGACAAAAATCCATTTGGAGTTTGGAAAATTGTGAAAACTGGCCATGAAGTTTGATGTACAAAACATGTCTTTGAAAATTTTGCCCAAAGTGACCAACTTCAAGCCCTTATGTTTCAATGATTCAAGCCTCAAATGAAAAAACCTCTAACATCAAAGTTGTATATATTTTCAAGATGATGAATTTGGACTTAAAGCTTGCATAATTTGGATATTTGATGAGAAAGTTATGGGCACTTGAAGTTGGACATTTTCAAGATTCAATGGCTTTGGTCCAAAGTGACCTATAATGTTTTGTATTATCACATGTGTTTATTTTAGGATTATGAAATTGTGTCCAACATAAAAATTGAATTAGACATTTTAAACTTTCCAATTCAATTTGTCTCACCTCAAAATCATAAAAAATGAGTGAGTTAGGTCCTTGGGAAGTTGACCCAAAATTAGGGTTTCAGTCAAAATGACCTATAATGTATTGGAATGAATGATGACCTTACAAGTTTCAAATGGATTTTTGATGAACATTAAAGTTGTTCATATGGTTCTAAAGAACATGTTTTCTCTTGGGGTAATCTTCATTTGACAAACACATCAAAAGTTAGGTCTCATTGGATTTCAATTTAGTCAGATGACTTGACTGGTCAACTTCTCAAGTCCAAACTTCAAATCTTGTTGAATGAATGATTGAGGGGCCTCACATAGGCTCATATATGCACAAAATAATGAATTAAATAACTTCCCTTGATTTAATTTGATCATAGGTTTAGGTTGCTTCATGAGCAAGGCACAGTCAATGCACAGATTAATTAGGGTTTCCTTGGGAAACAATCCTCAAGCCCTTTGGGTTTTATTGATAAAATTGGAAAATTGAGATACTTGGGGAGGCATATATGATGATTGAGAGCTTTGGGAACCATTGTCATGCTTGCTTTCATCGTTATCTGGCCACTTCATTGAGCATAGGAGCCTCCTAGGAGCAAGGGCACACATGATTGCTTAAGCTTCAAAACAAACAAGTTAGTGACATATTTTTGTGCTTTTGGTTAGTAAACAAAATGAGAAAAGCAATATTATACAATTCAATCATGCTTGGTGATCTCAAACCAACTCACACAAGTCCCAACCCTAGGGTAAAGGAACCAAGATGCTATGATCCTTGAGGAAAAATGCTATGAGCAATGGTATGACGCCATGAGGGATCTTAGGGTCAAAATTAGGGTCATACAAATCCCCCTATTTAAGGTCATTCTAGCCGGAGATATGAAGGTTAAAATCTTTATCTCGACGAGGTAGAATGGGCTTAAATAATAACAAAGTGACGAATTTTGGTCCCTAAGAGACCTCATGATGCAGATGTATGCATGCGAAAATTAATACTTTGTGGGGATATATAGCCATAAAGAAAAAGAAATCCGGAGAAACTGAGAATCCAAAGGAGTAATACACTCACTAGGGGGACAGAGACTCTGGGGGAAAATAGGGTAAAAATGCATGAGCAGGTCATGACTTGAAACTTGCTGGGAGAAACGAAGGGATTTCATGAAAATAAATAAATGGAAAGGCTCGAGTTGACGCAAAGATGCGTGTATTGGGGAATATGCCAATACAGCAAACTATCCACAAAGGATACCTCGGATCAAAATCTGGACTCTGGTAGGGATGTCCACAAAGGACTCAACCGAGGAAGAAACAATGAGATATTATTGGTTACTGGGTAACAAACTCAAAGAGACATATGATCAAAACACCGGTATAAGGGTGAGAGAACAACACGCTCAGGGAGAAAGAATATCTAAGACCGGTATAAGGGTGAGAGATATCAATCATCCAAAACATCTGAGGAGGACCTAAAAGGTATGTCTCAACTTAGGAAAATATGACTCCACAAGGGACAAAAAGTCATAATAGGGAGCAGAAGGAAGGAACACTAGGGATACCGATTACTGGGCATATAATAGGTGACCAACTAGGCGTGAATTGGGAACATATCCAAAACTCTCATCATCCGAAAATGAGGGCTGAAAAAGCAAACTCGATTTACAGGATGGGCATTCGATTCCATAAGGAAATACAAATCTTACTCAACTAGGGAAGAAAAAGACTTCGACTGAAGAGCGCATGAGATATATTATCTTTTACCGTCAGAACGTAGATAACATAATCGCATGGAAGATTATCCACAACCGGTTACTGGGTTAATAAAGGATAGATCGACCGAAAAGAAAGGACATCGGGATACCGGTTACTGGGTATAAAATGATGACCAATCAAAGGGAGAAACAATCATTACCAAATAGGGGTAAATGAAAGATGACTTGCTGGGGGTAAATTGCTTAACAAAAGCAATCAACCAGGAGATATATCACCGGTTTCTGGATGGTATACTCAAAAAATGAAGGAATATCAATACCGAATATTGGATAAAGATAACCAACAAAGAGGGGATTACATCTACCGGTTACTGGGTAGAAAACCACAGAAGTAGGACTTACAACTATCGGTAATTGGGTAGAAGGCCACAACATCCGTTGGGGAGAGAATGAACAGTTACTGTTTACTGAGTAATTGATCACCTAAACCACAACGAACTGCAGGGGAAATATTAAGAAAGGGGTCAATCTAGGAACAAACTAGAAAGACACAATGAATCGAGACTCATCCCAATGAGGATATAACTCACGGGGGTAATTCCATCCCAATACATGTTTAGGGAGGAAACTGAAACAATAATCATCCACGAGGACATAACTCAGTGGTGAATGATGAAGGAAAGATAGACACTTTCTACCTATGGGGATGACTCTATATGAAGAGATCAGACACAATCATCTGCTTGGGGAAGAACATTTCACCAATAGCAGGAGATAACAAGCAAAGATATATGGAAAAAAATGAAACATGAATATCTGAATGCTATGATTATGCAAGTATATGCATGGTTTATGTATGATTAATGCTAACAAACAGACATGTCTAACACAAACAGGTCCAAGAATCAATGGACAGACATCCGGTATAATATCTCAAAAGAGAAGGCCATGCCCACAGGAAAAAATCAAATCTGGTGGGGAGCATCAAATACCAGGAAACACCAATCACCGCTGGGGATCAACCAGAGTCGTTGCCAGGGACAAAGACTAATGTTGGGGAATCAGAGACCGCTGTTGGGGATTAGCAAAAGATCATAGCTATCAACTTCCAGGGATCTCCCAATAGTTCTCGGGAATATGCAAAGATATTGGTAAGATCTGTCATAGAAGAACTCTATTGGGGATCTTATCAGGGGATGATGTGAAATTCTGTGGGGAACAAACACCAACCAGAAACACATCAATCAAACATTCTCTTCTAACTGCTGAAGAAACATCTCTGCTACTGGGAGAAGGAACAAACTGCTCCGCTGGGGAAGCTATAGAGTCATCGCCAAGGATTTGCGGCTGAACAGACAAAAGATCTGATATAGAGGAAACTCTATCGGGGAGCTCAACACGGAGAAGATCCATCGTAGAAGGAACTCTACTAGGGAACTTATCAGGGGGGGGGGGGGAATATGAAACTCTATGGGGAACCACCACCAAACAGAAGTTTCAATAAATAAAACATTTCCTTACATCTACCAGAGAGACATCTCTGCCAAGGAGAAAGAACCAATGCTCCGCTGGGGAAGGACACAACATCTTCATCACCAGCTCTGCTAGGAGGAAACTTTCCGATAAGGAGGGGAAAACAAATATCAGGCTCTGATCAGGCTACTCCACTGGGGAAGACTGAAGGCGATCATATTGGGGGATAATCTGTTGCGAGCAACCCTTACGGGGATGAGTTGTAGGAAACATGCCGAGGAGAGACTACAAGCTAACCTGCTGAGGATTTCCACTCATGCTGGGAATTCCTGCTTACTCTACAGGAGATTTCCATTTATGCTAAGGGAAGACCTACTTCCTCGAAAATAGATAGCATATCAATTTTTATCAAACCATAAGGGATTTTAGGTCAATCCACACAAGGGATGACAACCTTATAATTGATAAAACACAAATGCTAGACTCATACTCAATGGGGATCTGAGGATGGAGGTATACACATCTCCAAGAAGATCAAGGCCAAAACTCCAGGCCTCTGGGGGATTGATGGTGTGTCATCGTCCTCTGCGCTTGCTGAGGAGACAACCTGAAAGATGATGAAAAGTAAATACAAATGTGCCAGAAGTATGACCAAATGTCTTACCCTTTTGGAGATCGTACTATCCTTGGGAGAGCACTGAAGACACTCCATTTATCCTTTCAGTCATTGTAAATGTTCACTTTGTTTAAAAACAGTTTATAAAAACTTTATTTGTTTAAAACAATGATATTTATCAATTAAAACATGCAAACATTTGTTAGACAGAAACAAATAAGAGTGACAAGAATTGGATAAAGGCTCAAACTTATTTGATAGAATGGCAGTCCGCAAATGGCGAAACTCCATGGATCTTTAGAAAATTGAAATTGGTGATATATATTGGAAAAAGGCTACATTGAACATAATGACCGTTTCTCTACCAACTCTGGATCCAGTGTATTTGAAGCTTTAGTTGACGATGACTGAGCGAGAATCTTTGACAGGAGATGGCTGTAGAACAAAGTCTTGTCAGGATGCAGTTACTCGCCAAATCCCTATTTTTTTCCTAGATTACCCCAAGGTGGGGAGCTCAATCTAGCGGGATATATATATATATATATATATATATATATATATTTTTTTTATGTCTCTAACTTTTGCCTGGACCGCCCTTTCGGGTTTTCAGTCCACCGAGACGCTCATTTTTGCCTAAGTCGCCCTTTCGGGTTTTCAACTTAGTGAGCTATTCTGTTTTTATTTTAGGCGAAGTAATTCTTGACTGCATCTGTATTCACAGGATGAGTGAAATCCTCCCCATCCATAGTTGTAAGTATCAAAGCACCGCCTGAAAAGGCTCTCTTAACAACATATGGACCTTCATAGTTTGGAGTCCACTTGCCTCTGGAATCAGGCTTGAAAGACAAGACTTTCTTGAGCACGAGGTCACCTTCTCGAAACACACGAGGCTTGACCTTCTTATCAAAGGCTTTCTTCATCATTTGCTGATATAACTGACCATGGCACATGGCAGTCAATCTTTTATCTTCAATCAAATTCAGTTGGTCATAACGACTCTGAACCCATTCAGCCTCAGTCAACTTGGCTTCCATCAAGACTCTCATTGGCGGGATTTCAACCTCCACAGGGAGCACAGACTCCACGCCGTATACAAGGGAAAAAGGGGTTGCCCCTGTTGAAGTGCGGACAAATGTACGATAGCCATGCAAAGCAAATAGCAACATTCATGCCAATCTTTGTACTAACAACCATCTTCTGGATAATCTTCTTGATGTTCTTGTTAGCAGCTTCAACAACCCATTCATCTTGGGTCTATAGGGAGAAGAATTATGATGTGCAATCTTGAACTCGCTACACAGCTCTTTCATCATGTTGTTGTTCAAGTTAGTTCCATTATCAGTAATGATCTTGTCTGGCATACCATATCGTCATATAAGTTGATTCTTGATAAACTTCACGACCACCTGCCTGGTCACATTTGCATACGACGCCGCTTCAACCCACTTGGTGAAGTAATCAATTGCTACGAGAATAAAATGGTGACCGTTTGACGCCTTTGGCTCTATCATGCCAATCATGTCAATTCCCCACATGGAGAAAGGCCATGGTGATGAAATAACATTCAGAAGTGTCAGAGGAATATGAATCTTATCCGTATAAATCTGACACTTGTGGCATTTCTTCACATATTTTCAGTAGTCAGACTCCATTGTCAGCCAATAGTAGCCTGCTCTCAACATCTTCTTTGCCATGGCATGTCCAATGGAATGAGTTCCAAATGAACCCTCATGGACTTCAGTCATTAACAGGTCTGCTTCGTGTCTATCCATGCATCTGAGCAGAACCATGTCAAAAATCCTCTTATAAAGCACATCGCCATTGAGGTAGAAACTGCCAGATAATCTCCTCAAAGTCTTCTTATCTTTAACAGATGCCCCAGGCGGGCAAATCGGACTTTGGAAAAAGCACATGATATCATAATACCATGACTTATCATCTTTCACTTCTTCAACTGCAAATACGTGAGCTGGTCTATCCAAGCGCATCACAGTGATATTGGGAACTTCATTCCAAAATTTCACCACAATCATCAAAGCAAGTGTAGCAAGAGCATCTGCCATCCGATTCTCATCTCGAGGAATATGATGGAAGTCAACCTCAGTAAAGAATGTTGAAATCCTCCTCACATAATCTCTATATGGGATGAGGCCAGGCCGATTCGTCTCCCATTCACCCTTAATCTGATTAACAACAAGTGTCGAATCACCATAAACATCAAGATATTTGATTCTAAGATCAATACACTCTTCCAATCCCATAATACAGGCCTCATAATCCGCTATATTATTCATGCGTTTGAAAGTTAGCCTTGCTGTAAAAGGAAAATATGTGCCCTGAGGAGTAATAATCACTGCCCCAATACCATTTCCATATTGATTAACAGCGCCATCGAACACCGTACCCCATCGGGAACCAGTCTCTGGCCCTTCATCGAGCGTAGGCTCATTGCAATCTTTCATCTTCAAATACAGAATCTCCTCATCAGGGAAATCATACTGAACAGACTGATAATCCTCAATTGGTTGATGTGCCAAGTGGTCAGCCAAGATACTACCTTTAATAGCTTTCTGAGCTCGATACTCAATATCATACTCAGACAATAGCATCTGCCAATGGGCGATCCTCCCAGTTAAAGCAGGCTTCTCAAAGATATATCTGATTGGATCCATTTTGGATAGCAACCAAGTCGTATGATTAAGCATATACTGGCGTAAACGTTTAGCAGCCCAAGCCAAAGCACAACATGTCTTCTCAAGCGTTGAGTATCGAGACTCACAATCAGTGAACTTCTTACTCAGATAGTATATAGCATACTCTTTCTTCCCTGATTCATCTTGCTGACCTAGGACACAACCCATGGAGTCATCAAGCAATGTTAAGTACATAATCAAAGGTCTCCCTTCCACAGGCAGAGACAAAATCGGAGGCTCAGACAGATACTCTTTGATACTGTCAAAGGCCTTCTGGGAATCCTCGGTCCAATCATGACGCTGATCTTTCCGGAGGAGCTTGAATATAGGTGCACATGTGGTAGTCATGTGGGATATAAATCTGGAAATATAATTCAAGCGGCCAAGAAAACCTCGGACTTGCTTCTCAGTTTTGGGCGCAGGCATCTCTTGTATTGCTTTGACCTTAGCAGGATCAACTTCAATACCTCTTTCACTGACAATAAAGCCCAATAACTTGTCGGAACGAACCCCAAATGTACACTTGTTCAGATTCAAAGGGAGTTTGTACTTCCTCAAACGTTGAAAAAGCTTCAACAAGTGTTCTACATGTTCAACTTTCATTTTTGACTTCGCAATCATATCATCAACATATACCTCGATCTCCCTGTGCATCATATCATGAAAAAAGGTAGTCATAGCTCGTTGATACGTGGCTCCGGCGTTCTTCAAACCGAAGGGCATCACTCGATAACAGAATGTTCCCCAAGGTGTGATGAATGTTGTCTTCTCCATATCCTCGGGTGCCATTTTAATCTGGTTATAACCAGAAAATCCATCCATAAATGAGAAGACATTGAATTTAGTTGTATTGTCTAGCAACACATCAATGTGTGGTAGAGGAAAATCATCTTTTGGACTAGCTTTATTCAAGTCTTTATAGTCCACACACATTCGGACTTTTCCATCTTTCTTAGGCACGGGCACAATATTGGCCACCCATTGGGGATATGTAGAAGTCACCAGAAACCTCGCATCAATTTGCTTCTGAACCTCTTCTTTAATCTTCACTGCCATATCAGGATGAGTTCTTCTGAGCTTCTGCTTCACAGGCACACACTCAGGCTTCAAAGGCAGAAAATGTTGCACAATATCAGTATCCAGACTAGGCATGTCTTCATATGACCAGGAAAAGACGCTGACATATTCTCGTAGCAACTCAATCAACCCCTTCTTGACAGACTCTTCCAAGAGTTCCCCAATCTTCACTTCACGAACACAATCTTCAGACCCCAAGTTGACTATTTCCAGATTCTCAAGATGTGGCTGAATGATCTTCTCTTCGTGCTCAAGCAAACGGGTAATCTCATTAGGAATCTCTTCAACATCATCTTCTTCGGCCTCAAATACAGGGAACTCAAATTTGGGAGATGGTGTTGGATCATTATGTTCAATGGGTTTGATCAACCTGCATAATGATTTTGGATATAAAAGAGATTCCAGAATTCAAGCAAAGGCAAATCATTATGCAGATGAAAAGATTGATTTTATTCTCTTTTTAGGGTTTTATGGTGATCACAAATTTCACGCAAAAAGCAAAAAGGGAAAATGATTTGGGAAAAACAAACATTTAACATGTAATTTTTGAATGAATATCATTGTATTAATGTGCCAACAATGTCATCACTTCTCCTTTTGGCATGGGAGAAGGGTTTTTAAACAAAAGTGAACACATTACGTGGACTTATGGATAACTGTTGAAACATCAACAGCGACCCAATTATTGTAGATTCCTCCAGGGATGACAAAGTTGCCAGAATCTTCCTCTGCATCATCTTCCACTATGGCAACAGCCTCTTGGTCTTTAACAGTGTGGATGAAACCTCCACTCTCGAACAAGCCACGCTCATTGAAAATGCCTGAAGAACACCTTATTCCAGCCCGAGATTTATTATCTTCCAGCTTAACCATTTGTCCTAAACCAGTAGTTGCGCCATGTTCAATGGCCAACTTCGCATCATTGTAGGAAGCAAATGAAGAAGGTCCTTTCCTTGAAGGCTCAGCAATAGATAAGGCTTGGAACCAAGTCCCAACCTCACCCTCAACATCTATATAGGAAAAGGAAGATAAATGGCTTACCAAGAGAGCCTTCTCTCCCCCTATCACCACCAACTTTTTATTCTTGACGAATTTTAACTTTTGGTGTAGGGTGGATGTCACGGCGCCTGCCTCGTGAATCCATGGTCTGCCAAGCAAGCAGCTATATGATGGGTGGATATCCATGACCTGGAAAGTGATCTGGAAATCACTAGGTCCAATCTTGATTGGGAGCTCAACTTCGCCAATCAAAGTTTTCCTCGATCCATCAAAAGCTTTCACTACCACTACACTCTGCCTCATGGGAGGCCCCTGATATGAAAGTTTGGCCAGAGTGGATTTTGGGAACACATTCAGCGATGACCCTGTGTCTACCAACACATTAGACAAGGCATCACCCTTGCAGCTCATGGAAATGTGTAGAGCCAAATTATGGTTTTTTCCCTCCTCGGGAAGATCAGCATCGCAAAACCTCAAATTGTTACAAGCAGTTATGTTTGCAACAATGCTATCAAACAGTTCAATTGTGAAATCATGATCCACGTATGCCACGTCCAACACCCTCTGCAAAGCTTCGTGGTGTGGCTCAGAATTCATCAGCAAAGATAGGACAAATATCTTTGATGGAGTTTGAAGCAACTGATCAACAATATTATACTCGATCCTCTTGATGAGCCTCAGCATCTCATCACAGTCCTCTTTCAGAATGCCATTCTGGCCAACAGGGACAGGAGCTTTAGTAGATTTATCAACAGCAAGTGCCAGATTCTGAGAAGAAGAAGTCCCCACAGGACTGGCAGAATTATCACTAACATCAGTTCTTCTCATGTCGTCTTGGGGTTTCGGCGGCGCCGAGAAAACACGTCAGTTGCGGGTCACACCACTAACATCTGATATGCTCACAACAGAAGTGGAGGGAAAAGGCACCTCTTTCCCATCTTCTAACGTAACTGTGTTATATCTGTAGGGAACTGCTTTGTTTGAAGAGTACGGGACATGGCCCACTGGCTTGATAATAAGAGATGGAGAAACCTTCTTCTTGCTGCCATCATATCTGAAAGCAATAGGTTCTAGTATTCTGAAAACAGGGGATATAACATTCACTTCATCCTCATCACGATTCTGAAGTATCTCGATCACACCCTGATCCAGCATCTCTTGGATGTCCTTCCTGACTTGGCGGCATCCTCTCTCATTGACAGTGCACACTCGACATCTGTCATGGTCATGCTCGTAGTGACTGTATCCACATAACAGTCTATGCATCTCGACTAATGATTGCCTGATATGACTGACATACAGGACTTTGTACTTGCCAGGGCATTCCTGAACCATGTTTACAGCAGCTTTCCCATGCTCGGGCAATGGGTTCTTCTTTACGTTCGGACCTACGTCCTCGAAAAACAAAATCCCACTCCTCACAAGGTCTTGCACCTTGGTCTTCAAGGGATAACAGTTCTCCACATCATGTTCGAGAGCACCAGAATGATATACACAATGAAGCTCAGGCTTGTACCACCACTGAGGATTGGTTGGTACAGCAGGTGGGTCACGTGGAGTAATCAGCTTCCTGTCTATCAATGAAGGATAGAGTTCAGCATAGGTCATTGGAATTGGATCAAAAGTGACCCTCTTCCTATCGTAGCTGGTGCTGGTATTGTTGTTGTTTCGAGGCGGGTAGGCCTGCTGTTGCGGACGATGATGCTATTGTTGATATTGTTGATGTTGTTGTTGTTGATGTTGATAATGTTGAGCTTCCCTGAAGGCAGGTGCTATATGAGCCACCTGGTGTTGGTTACTGGCAGGGCGAACAGTCTTTCTCTTCATAAAGGGTCTTCGTTTAATATGGGAAGACACGGCATGTTCCTCTCCCTCCTTCTTCTTTGCAAAGCCCCCATAACACTTTACAGAAGAGCCTTCATCCCTGGTCAGACGTCCTTCCCGGACTCCTTCCTCTAGCCTCATTCCCATGTTCACCATTTCGGTGAAGTCCGAGGGAGCACTAGCTATCATCCGCTCGTAGTAGAAAGAGCTTAAAGTCTTTAAAAAGATCTTCGTCATTTCTTTCTCTTCGAGTGGAGGCACAATCTGTGCGGCCAATTCACGCCACCTCTGGGCGTACTCCTTAAACGTCTCCTTCTTCTTCTGGGACATAGCCCTCAGCTGGTCCCTGTCGGGAGCCATATCAACATTGTACTTGTACTGCTTGACGAAAGCTTCGCCAAGGTCATTGAAAGAGAGGATATTCGCACTATCCATACCCATATACCATCTCAGTGCGGTACCGGACAGGATGTCTTGGAAATAGTAGATGAGGAGTTGATCGTTCTCGGTTTGAGTTGACATCTTGCGTGCGTACTTCACAAGATGGCTGAGAGGGAAAGTGTTTCCCTTGTACTTTTCAAAGTCAGGCACTTTGAACTTGATAGGGATTTTAACATTGGGCACAAGGCACAACTCAGCAGCAGATTTACCGAAGAGGTCCTTCCCTCTTAGAGTCTTCAGTTCCTTGCGCAGCTCAAGAAATTGGTCATTCATACCGTCCATTTCCTCATAAACATCTGGGCCCTCAGATGGCTCAGAATGATAAATGGTGTCTTCAACTCTCGGTAACGTGTGCACAACGGCAGGCGGCACAGCAAGGACCAGGCTAGATGCCGGCAGAGAAGCGAAGGTCAGAGCAAGACCCTCAGGCACAAAGTTCACGGGCATTCCCCAGGGAAACCCGGCTGGCATAGTAGGCGGAGAGAAATGAGCAGTGGCGGCAGGCACAATAGAGGAAGCTACCTCTGAGATGACCGTCCTCTAGGGAGGAGTTGCAAGAGTTGGAGAAGACTGGTTCTGAGAAGCCAACACTGACTCCATCATGGCAGTCAGCCTAGCTACTTCCTCCTTAAGTTCTATGTTCTCTTGTTCAAGATGATCCATTAGCTTTGGTAGATTTGCCCTGGTGTTATACCGGTGCGTCAGCTTGTCTTCAAAATAAATGAAGAACACAGAGTTAGACCACTGATCAAGAAGCTCTAAACAAAACCTGCTTATGCATATGATGCATGTAATGCTTAAGCACATGATTTTATTTATTATTATTTTTATCAGAGGAACTTCAGAGGGATCTATTTGCAAATATTTTGAAAATATTGATCTTTTAGACATATAATGGAATATTCATATCAATGATATTTGGAAAAAAATTTACACCAAAGAAGTAGTACAGTTTTGGTAACCAAATATAATACAAGAGAGAAGGAAAATGAACATCCTATGGAACCCTAAAAACATTCGTCCAAAGCTCTCGAGACCGGAAGATAAGCTGCACGAAGCCTCTTCACCTCTCTCTCATAGACTGCCTCCATACCTGCCTTCTCCTTGGCAAGTCGATCATACTTCCTCTTCCAAAACATGGACGACTGAGGAAGAAGAGAAGTCACCACATCATCTGGCTCATCAATAATCTGATGCTCCAGAATTTCTATCACAGTTGTAGCGGGGTATTCGTTACCTTTAGATTTATGGACTAAATCAAAAGTAAACCATACAAGTCGAGTCGCCACCGCACTTCTATTTATCCAAAGGAAAGGTTAGAAAGCGAACAAAAACCGAGAAGTTTTATCAAATCAAAATCTAATAAAAAAGTCAGAGATCGGGGTAAGGGGGTTGGTTATGCAATGGGAAGGTTTTAAGCACCCAAAGCATCCTAGGTACTCCTAAGGAGCCCTTTTCACACTTGTTGTAAGGTAGGTTGGTATTTTGTGAAAATTATTTGTGCAAACATGATTGGAGAGATGAGAGAAGAATGTACAAATTATTTATAATTTTGTGTTTGAATGGATAAACCCATTGCCTACGTACCATCTTAAAAAAGATTAGGATCAAAACCTCGTAGTTCGGGGTAAAAATCTCAAAACAAGTTGGTGAATTGATTGGTCCAAAAGCCTCAAGGTCTTTTGTTATCCAAGGGAGAAAACTCAACCTAAAAACCACAAATACACCATGTGAGGATAGCTTTAACATGCTAATGAGGGGTTAACCCTATAATAAGCATGGAAGACTCATTGTCAATCACTAAGGATATAAATGAGTATTATATCTACCTCAAGGATACCTCAAACCTAATAGCTAAAGGTTATGAAAAGTTTTTAATAAGTGTTATATTTACCACAAAAGTTTTTAATAAGTGTTATATTTACCTCAAACCTAATAAGTGTTATACCACAAAAGCATTTGAATGAGTTATATTTACCAATGAAAAGTATTTACAAAATATGGTCAAAGTTGACTTAAAGATTCAATTCAAAATAAGTGTTATAAAAAGAAGGTTTGGAAATCAAAAGCATAATGCTTAGGTTTCTAATGTTGGAAAAAAATGTTAATGTTTGCACAAAAGTTTTGGCTTGGGTTAGAGTGGACGGAAGAAGAAGAATGGCTAAGTCCTAAACATACAAGAGATGAAGGTGAAGAAATAAGACCACAAATAGAGTTCCCTTCTTGAGATCATATTGATGATCCAAGTAGCTCCCATCCTTTGGAATAAGCAAGCAAATAAGTGTATACTCAAGCAATCAATCATTCAATCAAAGCTCTTAGGAATCTTCCAAAGGCTCTTGTATCTCTCACTTTGGATGCACATGACAATGGATCTTCATTTTGGCTCAAATAGGAATCCCCTAGCACAAGAACACACACATCAAAAAGTTCTATAATGTCAAACAAGGAATGTACAAGAATGAGTTTAGAGATTTGGTCCTTCCAATTCATCTTCAATATTAAGGCTTTTTTACTCCATTTTTTACTCCACCGCAGACATCCTTTGTTCCCCTTGAAGGTGACCGTCTGCAGCAAGTGCGAAATAAACCACTTGTACATTAGCGGCAAACAGCACACTATGGTACCACCACCCTTTGCATTCCTCATATGCAAAGAGAAATAAGTGTCACCCAACAGAGTCGGAATGGGATTAAGAGTAGAGAAAATCCTAATAGCATTCACATCCACAAATTTGTCGATGTTGGGGAATAACACTAGCCCATAGATGAGAAGTACAAATATGGCCTCAAAGGTGTCCTCACTCATAGCCTTCCCATACAAAGTAGCTTGAGCAATGAGGAACTCAGAAGGGAGACCTTGAATTCCATCTTTGGTAGTCATATGAGCACCAATCAGAGATTCATCTATATGCAACATATCAGCAATCTCTTGAGAAGTAGGAACTCTCTCGAAGCCACTGAACGACAACTGATCTAGAATAGGTATACCCACAAGATAGACATACTCCTCAAGCGTGGGCAAAAACTGGAAGTCCGGAAATGTGAAGCAACGGTACAAGGGATCATAGAACTGCACCAATACACTCATCAGACCTTCATCCACTTGAGTAGCTAGAATAGATAGAAGCTTCCCATGACGAGCCTTGAAATCCAAGGGATCTAATACATAGGATGTCAAATTCCTTAGCTCTTTCAAGTCGGGTTGTCTGAAACTGTACTTCTTTGTCTTTTCTTATCCATGTCTGGAAATTTGCAAATAAACCTCTTAAGTTCCTTGAAAATTTTCTCATTATTGATGATATGGATGCAAATGGGTGCATGAATGCATGGATGCAACAATCACACTCAAGGATCAAGCAAAACACACCATACAAAGGTCATGGGATGGATCAAGTCATCCTTAATATCAATCATCCCTTTTGGTGGATTATGGTTTACACCTTATCAACACCCAAGTTCCATTGATATTAAGGATGTACAAGAACGGATCAACCATGAATCAAGGGTTTGTCGCAAGTCACGAGCATGGAGTCTCGGTTAAGAACCACTCAAAGGGAGTGTACTAGGGTTTAAACCTGCCAAACATGTTCTACAAGAGGTTCCCATAGTCATCATCCCATCTTTCAGATATTATCGGATGAATGACTACTCGTATTCCAAATATATTCTCAAGAGAGACTCTTATGAGTGTAGTATCGCGTAACAATCGTATCAAATATTACACTTGAACGACCTTCGCACTACATCCTAAAAATAGGCCAAGATGGGCTTGATAAACTAAGGTCCTTGGCTTCTAAGGTCTATATTGGAAAGAGTAATGCCTAACCACGACTACTCGTGTGACATTATTGATCCCAACATGACCTCCACTAAGTGAATGGGCTTGCAAGTCAACTTGCTAAGGAATAACTCCACACAAGTCAACAAGACTATGCCATTCTCCTATCCTAAGTGCACTCGAGTTCGGGTATAGAACTCATCTCACAAAGATCACCAAGCATACAAAGAATTAATATATCAAGCAATTCAATCATCACAAACAATACAGTAATCCCAAATTGCACAAAAAATATGTCACAAAATAATATACAATACAATACAACAAAATGTGAAAAGTAGGCAAAACCCACTAGGCAAAAATCCCCAGCAGAGTCGACACTTTTCTGTAGCGGGGTATTCGTTACCTTTAGATTTATGGACTAAATCAAAAGTAAACCATACAAGTCGAGTCGCCACCGCACTTCTATTTATCCAAAGGAAAGGTTAGAAAGCGAACAAAACCCGAGAAGTTTTATCGAATCAAAAACTAATAAAAATGTCAGAGATCGGGGTAACGGGGGTTGGTTATGCAATGGGAAGGTTTTAAGCATCCAAAGCATCCTAGGTACTCCTAGGGAGCCCTTTTCACACTTGTTGTAAGGTAGGTTGGTATTTTGTGAAAATTATTTGTGCAAACATGATTAGAGAGATGAGAGAAAAATGTACAAATTATTTACAATTTTGTATTTGAATGGATAAACCCATTGCCTACGTACCATCTTAAAAAAGATTAGGATCAAAACCTCGTAGTTCGGGATAAAAATCTCAAAACTTGTTGGTGAATTGATTGGTCCAAAATCCTCAAGGTCTTTTGTTATCCAAGGGAGAAAACTCAACCTAAAAACCACAAATCCATCATGTGAGGATAACTTCAACATGCTAGTGAGGGGTTAACCCTATATTAAGCATGGAAGACTCATTGTCTATCACTAAGGATATAGGTGAGTATTATATCTACCTCAAGGATAACTCAAACCTAATAGCTAAAGGTTATGAAACGTTTTTAATAAGAAAGTGGAAATTGAAACCACAAAAGCATTTGAATGAGTTATATTTACCAATGAAAAGTATTTACAAAATATGGTCAAAGTTGACTTAAAGATTCAATTCAAAATAAGTGTTATGAAAAGAAGGTTTGGAAATCAAAAGCACAATGCTTAGGTTTCTAATGTTGAAAAAAAATGTTAATGTTTGCACAAAAGTTTTGGCTTGGGTTAGAGTGGAGGGAAGAAGAAGACTGGCTAAGTCCTAAACATACAAGAGATGAAGGAGAAGAAATAAGACCACAAATGGAGTTCCCTTCTTGAGATCGTATTGATGATCCAAGTAGCTCCCATCCTTTGGAATAAGCAAGCAAATAAGTGTATACTCAAGCAATCAATCAATCAATCAAAGCTCTTAGGAATCTTCCAAAGGCTCTTGTATCTCTCACTTTGGATGCACATGACAATGGTTCTTCATTTTGGCTCAAATAGGAATCCCCTAGCACAAGAACACACACATCAAAAAGTTCTATAATGTCAAACAAGGAATGGACAAGAATGAGTTTAGAGATTTGGTCCTTCCAATTCATCTTCAACATTAAGGCTTTTTTACTCCATTTTTGCATAGGGAATGTCCTAGAATCTAAGTCCTTTTGTCCATTTTGCAATTGGTTCACAACAATCCAAACAAAACACAAGCACAATAGTATAGACACAGTTATGTTCTCAAGTGAGGAAAAGGCATATTGCATTAACATAAACATGTGCTCAAATGAGCATTGGGAAAAAGCAAATGAATAATATGTACAAGAATAGTAAATTTCATAAATGTAAAGTGCAAGAATTAAATGTTAATGGTTAATATTAGTGTTAGTATTAGTGTGCCATAAGGCAATTTAGCGCTATGTTAAGCAATCGTAAATTGACTAATGTAGTAGTCACAGCTATTTGAGGTCGGTCAATAAAAATGTAGGAAACAACACAAGTTAGAGATCTTGATTAGTGAATCAAGCTCCTACAACTTGCCATGCCAAAAGAAGATGAGGAATGATCTTGTATTGATTTAGGTTCTTTGCTTGATTAGGAAGCAACCTATCCTTAATGCAAAGCCATTCACTTGATCCATGATCGAGTTGAATTGGATTTGAATCAAGGAAGGTAAACCTCCCATGTATCAAGGCTAACCACCAATCTTTAACTCATTGATAAAAAAAATAAAAAAATAAAAAATGAAGAAGAAGAAGAAGATGAATAAGAAAGTGCATTAATGGAAATCAAAATGTGGTAACCAACATACATTGACCAAAGATAGATGAAATCAAGTTCAAACATTAGTAAACAGAAGCTAAATGAAGATTAGAAGTCAGGAAACAAATAAAATATTTTTGGTATTTTTCAAAATTAAAATAATACTTGAATTAAAATAATCAATTAAAGGTCAAACTTCAAATTGACTTCAAATCAACTTTGAAAAGTCCAAGTGAATCATCCTAAGTTCAACAAGGTCAAACAAAGTTTGACAAAAAATTTCAGCATTTTTAGAAACCAGCAACTATTTTTAATCAATTAAAAATGCATAAAAATAACCTAATTGAATTAAAATCTCAAATAAATCTCAAATCAATTAATAAATTGATGAGAATATTTTTCATAGATCCATCATCATTCAAAGAGGTTGAGAAAATATTTTTGTATTTTTTGGATATTGAAAACTATTTAAAATGAATTAAAAATAACCAAAAAAGAGAAAATTCATAAAAAAATATCAAAAATCATTTTTAGATACTAGAAATTAAAAGAGAAATAATGAAATTGGTCTCACATTTTTTGGACCAATAATGAATGAGATATGATTTTTTGAAATGAAATGGAATAAAAGAAATAAAATGATGAATGAAATCAGAAATTAAAAATGTGAAAAAACATGAGGCGTTGGATTGAGCTCGTTAATTGAGCTGGCACATCACATGGATCACATGCGCGCATCCACCATACTCTCAAGTCAACCGAGTCACATGCTGCCATTAAAAAAGTCATAACATATAAAGGTCCAGATTGGATCTGGAAAAAAGATCGTGTGACCATGATTTAATCTGGCAACCAGATGGTGGTGTACACCACCATCTTCTCCGGCAAGACCTCTGGCGCCGGTGAGAGTTGCAGAGATCAAAACTTCACCATATGAGGTGATTTATACAACAATGGAAAGTTGGGGTGATGTACATCACCTTTGTGCCAACTAATTCCACTCTAGATTTCTATGGAGAGAGAAATCAGAGGTTGAAATTCGTGGTGTTCAACTGAAACTTAGTGTATTGGCAAAATTCAAAGCACATTTATGTTGCCTCTGATGAGAGGACTTCAGACAACCCAGTAAATGCAAGAAACAAGCTATGAATAAAGAGTTTCGAAGAAAATAAGTTATGATGTCCACCTTTGAAATGTGGAACTTGAGAGCACGATTTTCCTTTGCTTATGCTTGCAGTATGATCTCAGGATGAAGGTGAGGCTTGGCTAAGGAACTATAAGTCTGAAAATCAATCAATGAAATTGAAATTCAGATCTGAAAAATTTGAAAGAAAGAAAGAGTTCCTTTAAGTGAGGTTATGGAGAGATTCTTGCAGCATAACAGGTGCCTTCAGGTTGTGAAATTGTGAAGCCTTGGACCTTTATTTATAGTGAATGGAAGCTGCATACATGAGCAATGCATGTGCATTAATGGAAAGGGCCTCCATGCATGGGCCTGTACAGGCGCATGGAGGGCCCAATTCTACTTGGTTTGGCAAGCTGAGATCATAATATGATGGAATGGTCGTGCAAAATGGATGTAATCAGCTCATGCAATGTGTTTTCAATAAGTTTCCAAAAATGCACCCAAGTGTTCTTCTCTTCAAAAATGATATTTCCAAAAATGAAACATAGCCTTATGGGTAATGGTTGGAAAGCTCTTGGTATGAGGATCAATTGTTATATTTACCACAACTTCATTTGAAGTTGGGAAATTGATGAAAATTGATCATAAAGTGCAAGGTGCAAAACATGTACATGTGAAAATTTCAAAAATGGCCAAACTTCAAGCCCTTCTGTTTCAATGATGCAAGCTCCAAATGACAAAACCTTCAACATCAAAGTTGTATAACTTTTCAAGAAAATCAATTTGGACTTAAATTTTGCATCATTTGCATTTTTGATGAGAAAGTTATGAGCACTTGAAATTGGGCTTTTTCACATTTCAATGCCTTTGGTCCAAAGTGACCTATAATGTTTTGCATTATCACATGTATTTATTTTAGGATTATGAAAATATGCTCAACATAAAAAATTAAGTAGACACCTTAAAATTTCCAATGCATTTGATCCCACCTAAAAATCATGAAAAATGAATGAGTTATGCTCTTAGGAAGTTAACCTAAAATTAGGGTTTCAATCAAAATCACCTATAATGTATTGAAATGGATGATGACCTTCCAAGATTGAAATAAATTTGTTAATATGGTTCTTAAGAATTTTTTTCTCTTGGGGTCATCTCCATTTGACAAACACATCAAATGTTAGGTCTCAGTGTATTTCACAATAGTCAGATGAATTGACTAATCAACTTTTCAAGTCCATACCTCAAATCTTGATGAATTAATGATTTAGGACACTCAAATAAGCTTAAATATGCATGAAATGATGAATGTAAGAACTTCCCTTGATTTTATTTGATCATGGGTTGAGGTTGCTTCATGAGCGAGGCACAATTGATGCACAGATGAATTAGGGTTTCCTTGGGAAACAAGCCTCAAGCCCTTTGGTTTGCTTTGATTAAAATGATAATTTGAGATACTTGGGAGGCATATTTGATGGATGAGAGCTTAGGGAACCATTGTCATGCTTGCTTTCATCTTCACCTAGCCATATCGATGAGCATATGGGCCTCTATGAGCCTTGGATCTTGTGACTGCTCAAGCTACAAAACAAAAGATGTTAGGTTTATCCTCTTTAAGTTCTGGGGATCTTTACCCTCTTTAAAGAACACACCTTCCAACAAAATGTTGTTAGGTTTATCCTTTAAAAGGAACCCAAGCTGACGGCGATCCAAAATAGGGTTGTAGTTAATTCCACCACATGTACCAAGAAGAGGTACATTGGAGAATTCACCACAAGAATCAATGATCTGGACACCATCATACACACGGTTATACCAAAAGATATCATCATTAGTGAGAGACATAAGTCTCGTGGACCACCGTTGACATCCTTTGTTCTCCTTGAAGGCGAGTGTCTGTGGAAAGTGCGAAATAAACCACTTGTACAATAGAGGCAAATAGCACACAATGGTACCACCACCCTTTGCATTCCTCATATACAAAGAGAAATAAGTGTCACCCAACAGAGTCGGAACAGGATTAAGAGTAGAGAAAATCCTAATAGCGTTCACATCCATAAAATTGTCGATGTTGGGGAATAACACCAGCCCATAGATGAGAAGTACAAATATGGCTTCAAAGGCATCCTCACTCATGGCCTTCCCAAACAAAGTAGCTTGGGCGATGAGGAAATCAGATGGGAGACCTTGAATTCCACCTTTGGTAATCATATGAGAACCAATATTAAATACATCTATGTGCAACAGATCAACAATCTCTTGAGAAGAAGGAACTCTCTCCAAGCCACTGAACGGCAACTGATCTAAGATAGGTATACCCACAAGATAGGCATACTCCTCAAGCGTAGACAAAAGCTGGAAATCCGGAAAAGTGAAACAACAGTACAGAGGATCATAGAACTGCACCAACTCACTCATCAGAACTTCATCCATCTGAGTAGCAAGAATTGATAGAAGCTTCCCATGGTGAGCTTTGAACTCTAAGGGATCTAATACATAGGATGTCAAAATTCTTAACTCTTTCAAGTCGGGTTGTCTGAAACTGTACTTCTTCGTATTCCTTCTTTGCTTATCCATGTCTGAAAATTTGCAAATAGACCTCTTAAGTTCCTTGAAAATTTTCTCATTGTTGATGATATGGATGCAAATGAATGCATGAATACAACAATCACACTCAAGGATCAAGCAAGTCACGCCACACAAAGGTCACGGGATGGATCAAGTCATCCTTAATATCAATCATCCATTTTGGTGGATTGTGGTTTACACCTTATTAACACCCAAGTTCCATTGATATTAAGGATATACGAGAACGGATCAACCGCGAATCAATGGTTTATTGCAAGTCACGAGCATGGAGTCTCGGTTAAGAACCACCCAAAGGGAGTGTATTATGGTTAAACCTGACAATCATGTTCTAAAAGAGGTTCCCATAGTCATCATCTCATCTTTCGAATATTATCGGATAAACGACTACTCGTATTCCGAAAATATTCTCAAGAGAGACTCTTATGAGTGTAGTATCGCGTAACAATCGTATCAAATCTTACACTTGAATGACCTTCGCACAACATCCTAAAATAGGCCAAGATGGGCTAGGTAATCTAAGGTCCTTGACTTCTAAGGTATATATTGGAAAGAGTAATGCCTAACCACGACTACTCGGTGATATTATTGATCCCAACAAAACCTCCACCAAGTGAATGGGCTTGCAAGTCAACTTGCTAAGGAATAACTAAACACAAGTCAACAAGACTATGCCATTCTCCTATCATAAGTGCACTCGAGTTCGGGTATAAAACTCATCTCACAAGAGACCACCAAGCACACAAGCAATTGATATATATCAAGCAATTCATACATTACAAACAATACAGTCATCCCAAATTTGCACAAAAATATGTCACAAGTAAATATAAACATAAAATACAACAAAGGCAAAAAGTAGGCTGAACCCACTAGGAATCAAGACTAAAGTCCCCAGTGGAGTCGCCACTTTTCTATAGCGGGGTATTCATTACCTTTAGATTTATTAACTAAATCAAAAGTAAATCATACAATTCGAGTCGCCACCACACTTCTACTTATCCAAAGCAAAGGTTAGAAAGCGAACAAAAACCGAGAAGTTTTATCAAATCAAAAACTAATAAAAATGTCAGAGATCTGGTTAAGGGGGTTGGTTATGAAATGGGAAGGTTTTAAGCACCCAAAACATCCTTAGTACTCTGAGGGAGCCCTTTTTGCAAAGTTGTATGGTAGGTGGGTATTTGTGAAAATATTTGTGCAAACATGATTGGGGAGATGATAGAAGAATATACATTATTTACAATTTGTAGTTTGAATGGATAAACCCATTGTCTACGTGCCATCACAAATGTAGGATCAAAACCTCGTAGTTCGGGGTAAAAATCTCGAAAGAAGTTGGTGAATTGATTTGTCAAAGGCCTTAAGGTCTTTTGTTATCAAAGGGAGAAAACTCAACCTAAACCAACAATCCACCAGGTGAGGAGAGCTTCAACATACTAATGAGGGATCCACCCTATAATAAGTATGGAAGATTTATAGTCCAATCACTAAGAATAAGGTGAGGTTTATGATCAGTGCATTTTGATGCACGTTCTTCCATGTTTGTACTTAAGCATTTCTTCGATTTGCTTTGATTATTTTTATGTTTTAATGTGTTTTCATAATTTATTTTATTTTTGCACTTATTTAATTTTCGTATTTAATTTTCAGCATGAGCAGCTTTCGAGAGAAAAATCATATCTTAAGCTAGGAGTATCGGCTTGAGACGTGCTACTAGTCAATGGAAAGCTAAGAAAAAGATCTACAACTTTTATTCAGAAGTCGAGAGCTGAATCAGATTGTAGCAGGGCCAGAAATTTCGTTGAAGCTGCTGCATTATGTTTATATTTTGTTTGGGTTAGTTGTATTGGGTCTGGATCGTACATTTGACCTGGTTGAGTTGTGAAACAGGTTTGGGTGTTTTTACCTAGCGGAGGCAGCCAAAAATAGGGTTACGTTTTTCTGTTGATGTACGATTTTTTGAGAGCTAGCAAGATGACTATGGAGAACTAATCCCTTTCGAATCAACCTGCTGTAATTCAGAATCCGCTTTGAGGTTTTTATTAATTCCAATTTGTTTCCTTTGAATTCTTCTTATAATTCCAATTACTTGCTTAATCTAATTGTTACTATAGGATAGAATCCTTAAATTTGATTGATGAATGATGATCCCGAATCAATTTCGTGTTAACATAGCTTTTATTTTATCACGAACGATCAAGTTGCGTCTGTTTAATTCGCAATAGTTTTTAATCTGTTTGCTTAATTCGGAATTTGGGAATATTACTCGCATAATTTCCTTTACGCTTGTTAATGGTAATTGTAATCGAATAGGAACAGACCCGTTAGGGATTTGGAATTTTATAAGAATCAATGATAAGTCGGAAGATGATGCAGTAGGTTGGTTTGTGTCAGCTTATTTTATAATCACTTTTTCGAATCTAAACCAACCACCCCCCCCCCTTTTTGTTCTATCGGTAGATTAATTAAACAAGAATCCTTGAGAACGATATTTGAGTCAATTTGTCGCTAAACTACATTTTTGAAAAACTACTCGTTTTGATCCGCGTGCGACAATGGATCAAATTGGCGCCGTTGTCGGGGACTCTTGTAGATCTTAACCATTATTATAATTTTAGGTATTGTGTTTTAGCATTTTTTTCTCTAAACTTCTTGTGTCTTGGTCTTTTTGTGGTTTAGGATAAAAAAAATCTATTTTTAAACAAATTGTCTCAGATTATTCCGATTTTTTGTCGATTCATTAGGAAAAAATCAATAATCAAAAACCTCTATTTGTGGAATAAATAGTGGATGCCGCCCTAAAAAACCGAAATTCCTTATTTTTCTATTTTTTATTTATTTATTTTCTGTTTTGGTAGTTTCAGAAAATTCCGCAAAGAATTCTCAAAATTCTTAATTGACGTTATTAGATTAATATTTGTGTTTTTGTATTTTTTTGGTGTTTTTTTAATCGTTTTTTCGTATTTCAATTGTTTTTACTTAATAGGGACATTGTCGGTATTTTCCTATTTGTTGCTGCATTGCTGAATTAGTTGTGTTTTCTCATTGTTTGTTGATATTTTTCTATTGAGTTTAATATGGATGACCAAAGAACTCTCGGAGAACTTGTTTCCCCTGATGTTAATTATAATGCTTTATGTATTAAGTATCCTGTTACTGTCAAATCTTTGATTGAGAACATGTCACTTAACTCCCAACAGTTCATAGCAAGGGATGATTTTGTGGTCCAAGCAAAATGTGTGAATGAGATTCAGGTTTCTTCTTCCAACAAGGCTCTAGAAACCAGAATTGATGAACTTACCTCTTTAGTGAAATAATTGATGCTACCCATTCCACCACCACCACCATATAACTCTCCACAGGTAACCACCTTTTTACCTTCTGAACCTTCACTAGAGGAACTTGTCAAGCAAATGGTTGTAAACAGTCTCCAATTTCAGCAGCGAACAGATTCTAGTATTCAGACTTTACAAATGCAAATGGGACAACTTGCTACTCAAATAAATAACATGCAAGCCCAAGGGTCGAACCAACTTCCAGCCCAAACCGTTGTCAATCCAAAGGATTCTAATGCTAATGTGAGTGCAATTTCCTCGAGATCCAAAAAAGTTACAGAACCAAAACATCCTATTATTGTTGAGGTTGGAAAAAAGTATGTATCATCAATCCCTTTACCACAAAGAGTATTGGAAAATAAGAAGATTGACGAGGAAGAGCATTCTGTTTTTCAAATAGAGTTGCTTTCTGAAGTTACTGATGAAGCTTATTCTGATTTGTTTTCAGCTGATTTTCCAAATTTATCTGGTTTTGATGATATTTACTCATGTGATGATTGTACTAACACTAACCTTTGTGCTGTTTATGCTGAGATTGATACTGCTTTGCAGGGTGACAGTGTAAATGAAGTTGTTTATGTAGCTGAAGCTCTTGACATTCCGGCTGCCCCAAACATACCATCCATTGAACAACCATATTCTGTAAAGCCTAAACCACTTCCCAAAGATTCATATTATTCATCAAAGCTTCAACTTAAGCGGAAACATAAGAAGGGAATTGGATGGACCATGGCTGACACTCGTGATCTTAGCCCACCCATATATATGCATAGGATCTCACTTAAAGATGAAATAAAAGTAGTGAGGCAGCCCCGTAATCCTTTGATTCTTGATGTTGTGAAAAAGGAGATCACTTTCACGCGCCCATTCAACACTTTTACTTATCAAAGATTCTTCTTTGATCCTGGAATACAAGGCGAATGCACTAATCAAAATTTCAAGGTCAATGGACACTACCCAAAGCTACTACATGAGAACCCGACTCTGGAAGAAGAGACTGTAGACGAACTCTCTTTGGGAAAGGCTGCTTATGCAATCACTTATCCGCCTTGACTTCTCGGGTGTGTTTTTCCTTTCTCTCACTCTTATTTTATATTTATGCTCTTTCATTGAGGATAATGTATGTTTTAAGTGTGGGGGAGGGAACCATTTATTCATTTGTTTCGTTTGTTTTCCTTGTTTTTGTTAGTGTTTTGTTTGTTTTCAGTCATAAAAAAAATAAAAAAATGCATCTTCTTGAAAGTTTTAGGCTATAGACTGACTAATTTGAGATTAGTTTGCGGAGACTTGAGAAAAATTCACAAGATCGGTATTGTTTTAACACCGTAAGTCTCATGCATATGGAAATTGAGTTGAATTTTTATCATGTTTTAGCCTTACATTCTCATCCTCTGACAGCTCTTGAGTAGTTTATTTTAGCAGTCAGCACCATCTCACACACACTCTACGCAGCGAAGCCGATGAATATAAGTGAGTGTTCTGAAAAAGATAAAAAAAAGAGAAAGAAAAGGGAATGCACCTTCTAAGTTTGGTGACCCTCACACAGTCACTTAACCCAACGGATGTAGAACTTTCAAAAAAATTGAAAATAAGACTCGTTGTCAGTTGGTTCAGCGGTTTCTGGTGCTGAACTTGGTATGGCGGATTACGATCCGATCCCCCGCAACTACAACTGAGTAAGCAAAGGGTTATGCCAGGTAAGTACTAGAATCCCGTGCAAAAAGGATCAGAGTCACTAACCGGTCGCCTTGCTATGAGTGTGTGGAGATAACGGGCTTAATGTGATTGCGCCTGAATGAAAAAGAGCCAAAGAAGGATGAGTAAGTTAGGCTTTAATATAATAACATGATTCGAGTTGATTTGTGTATTCAGGAGGTTTATGTCTGCATAACTGTGGATTAGTGTTCTTACAATGTCCTTAGTGTACAAGATTAGTACCTATCGAAGCAAACTTAACCGAAGATGACTTGTAGCCTAGAATGGGTAACCGTTGATGTGTCTGTGTTTTATTTTGTTTTTCATTTTGCTCGAAGTGAAAAAGTTCAAGTGTGGGCGAATTTGATCAGTTCATTTTGATCCACGTTCTTCCATATTTGTACTTAAGCATTTCTTCGGTTTGCTTTGATTATTTTTATGTTTTAATGTGTTTTCATAATTTATTTTATTTTTCACTTATTTAATTTTCGTATTTAATTTTCAGCATTAACAGCTTTCGTGAGAAAAATCATATCTTGAGCTAGGAGTATCGGATTGAGACGTGCTCAGTCGATGGAAAGCTAAGAAAAAGATCTACAACTTTTGTTCAGAATTTGAGAGCTGAATCAGACTGTAGCAGGGCCAGAAATTTCGTTGAAGTTGCTGCATTATTTTTATATTTTGTTTGGGTTAGTTGTATTGGGCCTGGATCGTACATTTGACCCGGTTGAGTTGTGAAACGGGTTTGGGTGTTTTTACCTAGCGGAGGCAGCCAAAAACAGGGTTACGTATTTCTATTGATATACGATTTTTTGAGAGCTAGCAAGATGACTATGGAGAACTAATCCCTTTCGAATCAACCTGCTGTAATTCAGAATCCGCTTTGAGGTTTTTATTAATTCCAATTTGTTTCCTTTGAATTCTTCTTATAATTCCAATTTTTTGCTTAATCTAATTGTTGCTATATGATAGAATCCTTAAATTCTATTGATGAATGATGATCCCGAATCAATTTCGTGTTAACATAGCTTTTATTTTATCACGAACGATCAAGTTGTGTCTTCTTAATTCGCAATAGTTTTTAATCCGTTTGCTTAATTCGGAATTTGGGAATATTACTCGCATAATTTCCTTTACGCTTGTTAATGGTAATTGTAATCGAATAGGAGCAGACCCGTTAGGGATTTGGAATTTTATAAGAATCAATGATAAGTCGGAAGATGATGCAATAGGTTGGTTCGTGTCAGCTTATTTTGTAATCACTTTTAAAAATCACTTTTTTGAATCTAAACCAACCACCCCCCCCTTTTTGTTCTATCGGTAGATTAATTAAACAAGAATCCTTGAGAACGATATTTGAGTCAATTTGTCGCTAAACTACATTTTTGAAAAACTACTCGTTTTGATCCGCGTGCGACAGCGGATCAGTTTACATCAACCACTATGATAACTTAAACCTATGGCTAATGTTTATGAAAAGTTTTAACAAAGGTGGCCATTGGAACCACAATAATCACTTGAAGTGAGTTGTATTTACCAATTAGAAGTATTCACAAGATGAAGTCAAAGTTGACTTATAATTCAATTCAAAATAAGTATTAATGAAAAGAGTTTGAAAAATCAAAGGCATGATGCCTAGGTTTCTAATTGAAAATGAAATACTGGTATCATATATAAGATGTCGAAGGTAATGTTACGACACTGATATCTGCTAACACACAATGGATAAAATAAACAGAATGGTAAAGCGAATAACACAAGCAAATGTTAACCCAGTTCGGTGCAACTCACCTACGTCTGGGGGCTACCAAGCCAGGAAGGAAATTCACTAAAATAGAATTAGTTCAAAGACTATTCGTACACTTCAACAAGTTACAGTCTTTCTCACCTAATCTCTACCCGTACAACTTCTACCTAAGCACTCTTAGATATGAGAATCCACCCACTTCCCTTACAATCACACACCAGTGATTTTAAACAACAATCCCTTGTGAAAAGAAAATACTTTTCAATTACAAACTCTTGATTTTACTTCATAGTTTCAATCAAGAAGACACACTCTTGATCTTGCTTCACAGCTTTGATCAAGAAGACACACACTTGATCTTGCTTCACAACTTTGATCAAGTGGACACGCACTCTTGCTTAACAGCTTTAGAGTGACAAATTACAACCACAAATCAATCCAATTCAATCATCAATGGATGACTTGAATGACCTACAAGTATTACGACTAAACAGACACAAACCCTAGCTCTCTCTCTATATTTCGCTCAGTCTTGGTTGTGTGTTCAAACAGGTTTTCTAAGTCCCTTTTTATAGAAGCATTCTGCTGGGCTTGGACATCTTGAAAACCCTAAATCTATTTTCCAATCAAATCTTTTTATAACAGCTGTAGAGATCTCCTTGGAAAATAAGTAAATCTGGTTGTAATCCATGATTGAATGCGCCAGCTAGCCATATCTTCAATCATCCAATGATTGCCATTAATTGTGCAATCACAAAACACTAGACATTCATACTGAATGTTTTGTGTACAGGATGTCATGACATCGGGTCTGACATCTTGGAAAAGTCCTGCATAATCCAATTTCCTTTTATAGCAGGTACAGCCATATCAGATACCATGACATTGTGTATGTCATATGAAACAATCCTGCTTGAACATGTTTTCCATTTAAGCTCCAGCAGGTACAACCAATATCAGAAGCCTTGTCATTGGATGTGGCATTCTGAAACAATCCTGCTTGCACATGTTCTTTAACTCCAACAGGTACATAGGATATCTCATGTTAAGACATCACACATGACATCTTGTGAACACTCTTTGTTTTACCAAAATTGCTGCCAACACTTAGAATCAACAAACTCCCCCTTTGGCAAATTTTGGCTAAAACATATATCTGTCCTTTTTGTTCACAAGGCAAACTATCAGCACTTAAACAACTTAATAGTAGTTTAATCAGCAGCAGAAGCAAAACAATTACTAGCTATGGCTACTAGTAATACATACATGCACAAGGGTACTTCTCCTCCCCCTAAATCTGTGCAACAACAACAGAATTACTAGTTATGGATGCAACTAGTAAGACACACAAACGCATAATGCACAAGGGTACTTCTTCTCCCCCTAAATCTGTGCATTCATCAAATAACAGCTATTGTAACTCCAGCTCCTGTACCAGCCAGAATGTCATATTGACATCTGCTTCAACATCAACACCTGTGCACCATATCAGACATCCTGTTTGACATCTGTAAACAGAACAACATACTGCAACATACTGTTGTAGCACCTGTGCACTTCTTTCACTAAAAGTTGTCCTCCAGTTCAGCCACACACATCTCACAACTCCAGTACCCAGCCCCACATACTTCTCCCCCTTTTTAGTCAAAATTGACCAAAGGTGAGCAAATCTCATAGCATCTTTACACCCATCACCTCTTTCACTACACCATACCTCACAAAACTCCACACTCTTTTTGTGAGAACTAACCACATACTCCTTTGATTGCTATAGATTCTCATACACACATATCCCTAATTTTCGTCTTAAACATTCAAATTGATTGGCATCCAAAGCTTTTGTGAATATATCAGCTAATTGCCTCTCTGTAGGAACATGCTTCAGTGCTATGATCTTCTCTTCCACAAGTTCTCTGATGAAGTGATGCCTGATATCAATGTGCTTTGTCCTGCTGTGCTGAATAGGATTCTTGGAAATATTTATAGCACTCAGGTTATCACAGTATAATGTCATGACTTCTTGTGTGACATTGTATTCAGACAATATTTGTTTCATCCAGACGAGTTGAGAACAACTACTTCCAGCTGCTATGTATTCAGCTTCAGCAGTGGATAGAGATACACAGTTCTGTTTCTTGCTGAACCATGAAATCAGATTGTTCCCTAAGAAGAAACATCCTCCTGATGTGCTCTTCCTATCATCAGCACTCCCAGCCCAGTCTGCATCATAGTATCCAGTCAACATAGAGCCAGATTAATGAGTATATAACATCCCATAGTCACTAGTGCCATTGACATATTTCAGTATTCTCTTTACTTGGTTTATGTGACTGACTTTTGGTTCAGCTTGATATCTAGCACACACACCAACAACAAATGCAATGTTAGGTCTGCTTGTTGTGAGATATAACAGACTACCTATCATGCTTCTGTATAGACTTTGATCTACACTGACACCATTTTCATCTTTGGAGATTTTTACATGTGTAGGAGCAGGTGTTCTTTTATGGCTTGCATTCTCCATGTCAAACTTCTTCACAATGTTCTTGGCATACTTGCTTTGGGATAAGAAGATAGAGTCTCCCATCTGTTTGACTTGTAGACCAAGAAAGTAGGTCAGTTCTCCAACAAGGCTCATCTCAAACTCAGATTGCATTTGTCTAACAAAATGTTCAACCATCTGTTCTGACATCCCACCAAATACAATGTCATCTACATATATTTGTGCCACCATGAGCTTCCCTCTATCATTCTTCACAAACAGAGTTTTGTCAATACATCCTTTCCTATATCCGTTGTCAGTGAGGAACACTGTGAGTCTCTCATACCAAGCCCTGGGAGCTTGTTTTAACCCATAAAGGGCTTTCTTCAATCTGTACACATGTTGTGGAAGATTTGGATTTGTGAAGCCTTTAGGCTGTTCAACATATACTTCTTCATTTAGGTAGCCATCTAGAAAGGCATTTTTTACATCCATCTGAAACAGTTTGAATTTCAGAATACATGCCACTCCAAGCAATAATTTAATGGACTCAAGGCGAGCTACAGGAGCAAAAGTCTCATCAAAGTCAACTCCTTCAACTTGAGTATATCCTTGAGCTACTAATCTAGCTTTGTTTTTAGTAAAAACCCCTTGTTCGTCTGATTTATTCTTATATACCCACTTTGTACCTATGACATTCACTCCTTCAGGTCTAGGGACCAATTCCCATACTTCATTCCTCTTGAATTGACCTAACTCTTCTTGCATGGCATTGATCCAGAACTCATCAGTCAAGGCTTCCTTGATGTTTCTAGGTTCAATCTTTGACACAAAGCAACCATGTGAGATTACTTCCCTTGATCTAGTAGTGACTCCTTTATCTGGGTCTCCTATGATAAGGTCTTTGGGATGATCCTTCTGAATTCTGATAGAGGGTCCCTTGTTGATTTTGTCATCTTCAGGTTCAGCTTGAGGTGGTTCTTCTTCCTTATTCTTGTCTGAGGTGTCAGCTGGAGAATCATTTAGAGATGTCTCGACATCGTCTGTGACATCAGTCTGTTGATCATCAACCACTACATTAATGGATTCCATCAACACATTAGTTGTGGAATTAAAGACCCTGTAGGCTCTGCTGTTTGTTGAATAGCCCAAAAATATTTCTTCATCACTTTTGGGATCCATCTTCCTTCTTTGCTCACGATCATCCAAGATATAGCATTTGCTACCAAATACATGGAAGTATTTTACTGTAGGTTTTCTCCTTTCCAAACCTCATAAAGGGTTGTGGGAGTCCCTTTCTTTAATGTCACTCTGTTGTGGACATAGCAGGCTGTGTTCATGGCTTCAGCCCAAAAGTGATAGGGTAACTTCTTAGCGTGAATCATAGCTCTGGCTGATTCTTGCAGAGTCCTATTTTTTCTTTCCACCACACCATTTTGTTGGGGAGTGATGAGAGATGAGAACTCATGATGAATTCCTTCTGAAGAGCAGAATTCAGCAAATTTGCTGTTCTCAAACTCCTTTCCATGATCACTTCTAATTTTGATAACAGGACTTTCTTTTTCCCTTTGAAGTTTCAGACACAGCTCCTTAAAGACTTCAAATACATCATATTTTTCTCTTATAAAATTGATCCAGGTGTATCTGGAGAAATCATCCACTACCACATATGTATATTTCTTCCCACCAAGGCTTTCTACTTGCATGGGTCCCATCAAGTCCATATGAAGTAGTTCCAGGACTTTGGTAGTTGTGTCATGTCTGAGCTTCTGGTGTGACATCCTTGTTTGTTTTCCAATCTGACATTCTCCACAGATTTTTCCCTCATCAATCTTTAAGTTGGGAATTCCTCTAACAGCCTCAACTGATATGATTCTCTTCATACCTTTCAGGTGCAGATGGCCCAATCTTTGATGCCATATTTTTACTTCTTGTTCTTTGGCTAAGGAACACATTGAAGAGTATCCAGTCTCTTGAGAGCTCCACATGTAGCAGTTGTCTTTGGACCTAACTCCCTTCATGATTACTTTATTTTCTCTGTTAGTAATCAGACATCAAGTTTTTGTGAAGTTTACATTCAGACCTTGATCACACAGTTGACTGATACTTATAAGATTAGCAGTTAATCCCTTAACAAGTAGGACACTATCAAGGTCAGGAACTCCTGGGCAATCCAACCTACCCATTCCCTTGATTTCCCCCTTTGCACCATCACCAAAGGTGACATAACTCATGGCATGAGGATGAAGTTCAGTTAGCAGATTTTTGTTCCCAGTCATATGTCTGGAGCAACCACTGTCAAAATACCAATCTTCTTTGGCAGAAACTCTGAGGGAAGTGTGAGCTATGAGACTTGTGACCTTTGTCTTAGGAGCCCATTGCTTTTTGTTGACAGTCTTGTGATGCTTGGACCTTGATTGGTATTGAGACTGAACAGGGCCAGGATAGCCACATAGCTTATAGCAAAAGGGCTTCAGGTGGCCAAATTTTCCACAGTATTGGCATTTCCATCTTTGATGCTTCCCTTTTTGCTGTTGTGACATCTCAGGTTTGCTTTTAACATGGTTGTACTTAGGTTTGGATTTTGGTTTACAACCAGTGTAACTGTACTCAGCCTTGAATCCAATACCAGATTTGTTTCCTGTTATTTGGCCAGTCTGAAGAATCTTGTCTAAGATAGCAGATCCATTGTTAAGCATTCTTACATACTTAGTCATCTCATCTAGTTTGGAATTCAAGAATAGAACTTCCACCTTTAATTTAGAGATGGTTTCCACAAGCTCTTCCTTTTCATTTTCCAACTGAGCTATCACTTTCTTATGGATGTCAACTTGTCTGCACACTCCTGTCCTTCAGTGGCACAATTCTTTAAGGGTTCTTTCATCATCAATTGACTCTTCCTCAGATCCCCATCTTCCTGTCAAAGCAGTCACATGGTTTGTGGCTTCTTCTGCTTCACTTCCATCAGACCAAGAGGCCACAAGACTCCTCTTTTGTTTCCTGAGGTAGGTCCCACATTCAGTTTTAATATGACCATACCCATTGCACTCATAGCACTGAACATCTTTGGGCTTTTCTTCAGACTTTGGTTTCTTACCAAAGCTATTGGATTTGTCAGATGTGATGTTCTTGACATTTCCCTTTTCTCTCACATCTACCCTTTTTATCAGTCTGTTGAATTGTCTTCCCAGCATTGCTATCTCATTTGCTAGGTCTTCATCAATATCTTGACCACCTTCCTTATCTTCCTCTTCAGTGTTTGACATAAATGCTATGCTTTTGGCTTTCTTTTCAGCTCCATCACATATTCCCATCTCAAACGTTTGGAGGGATCCAACTAGCTCGTCAACTCTCATATTTGAGATGTCTTGTGATTCTTCTATGGCTGTTACTTTCATAGCAAATCTCTTGGGGAGTGATCTGAGTATTTTTCTTACTAACTTTTCATCTGACATCTTCTCCCCCAAGGCTCTAGAGGCATTGGCAATTTCAAGGATACTCATGTAGAATTCATGAATATTTTCATCTTCTTTCATTCTTAAATTTTCAAACTTGGAGGTGAGCAGCTGAAGTCTCGACATCTTTACCCTAGAGGTGCCTTCATGAGTGGTCTTGAGAATGTCCCAAGCCTCTTTGGCCACTTCACAGTTGTTTACCAGCCTGAAAATATTCTTGTCCACCCCATTGAATATTGCATTCAAGGCTTTAGAGTTTCCAAGAGCAAGATCATCCTCTTCCTTGGACCATTGTTCTTCAGGATTTTTAGTGGTGGCTTTTCCTTCTTTAGTAATGACAAGATGTACCCAACCTGTTAACACAGCTTTCCACGCCTTGTTGTCAAGGGATTTTAGAAACGCTACCATTCGAGGTTTCCAATAGTCATAGTTAGAACCATCTAAGATTGGTGGTCTATGAATAGATCCTCCATCTCTTTTCATTGTACCAGAAAGTATTGGCCCTAGATCTCACCCAGAACCAGAGCAGAATGCCTGCTCTGATACCAATTGAAATTCTGGTATCAGATATAAGATGTCAAAGGTAATGTTACGACACTGATATCTGCTAACACACAATGGATAAAATAAACCGAATGGTAAAGCGAATAACACAAGCAATTGTTAACCCAGTTCGGTGCAACTCACCTACGTCTGGGGGCTACCAAGCCAGGAAGGAAATTCACTAAAATAGAATTAGTTCAAAGACTATCCGTACACTTCAACAAGTTACAGTCTTTCTCACCTAATCTCTACCCGTACAACTTCTACCTAAGCACTCTTAGATATGAGAACCCACGCACTTCCCTTACAATCACACACCAGTGATTTTAAACAACAATCCCTTGTGAAAAGAAAATACTTTTCAATTACACACTCTTGATTTTACTTCACAGTTTCAATCAAGAAGACACACTCTTAATCTTCCTTCACAGCTTTGATCAAGAAGACACACACTTGATCTTGCTTCACAGCTTTGATCAAGTGGACACACACTCTTGCTTAACAGCTTTAGAGTGACAAATTACAACCACAAATCAGTCCAATTCAATCATCAATAGATGACTTGAATGACCTACAAGTCTTATGACTAAACAGACACAAACCCTAGCTCTCTCTCTATATTTCGCTCAGTCTTGGTTATGTGTTCAAACAGGTTTTCTAAGTCCCTTTTTATAGAAGCATTCTGCTGGGCTTGGACATCTTGAAAACCCTAAATCTATTTTCCAATCAAATCTTTTTATAACAGCTGTAGAGATCTCCTTGGAAAATAAGTAAATCTGGTTGTAATCCATGATTGAATGCGCCAGCTAGCCATATCTTCAATCATCCAATGATTTCCATTAATTGTGCAATCACAAAACACCAGACATTCATACTGAATGTTATGTGTACAGGATGTCATGACATCGGGTCTGACATCCTGGAAAAATCCTGCATAATCCAATTTCCTTTTATAGCAGGTACAGCCATATCAGATACCATGACACTGTGTATGTCATCTGAAACAATCCTGCTTGAACATGTCTTCCATTTAAGCTCCAGCATGTACAACCAATATCAGAAGCCTTGTCATTGTATGTGGCATTCTGAAACAATCCTGCTTGCACACGTTCTTTAACTCCAGCAGGTACATAGGATATCTCATGTTAAGACATCACACATGACATCTTGTGAACACTCTTTGTTTTACCAAAATTGCTGCCAACACTTAGAATCAACAGAAAACAATGTCAATGTTTGCACAAAATGAGTTTGGCTTGGGTTAGAGTGGAGAGAAGAAGAGAAGGGTTAGTCCTAAACATGCAAAGATGAGAGAAGAGATAAAACCCTTGGAGTTCCTTTCTTGAGATCATAAAGATGATCCAATATGCTCCTTTCCTTTGGACTTAGCAACCAACCAACAATTAACTCAAGTAATCAAACAAATATTCAATCAAGCTCCTAGGATCTCCATTTGGCATGTCTCTCTTAACTTGGATGCTTATGACAATGGTCCTTCTAACTATCTCAAGTTTGGAATCCCTATCACACAAGAACAAACAATCAAAAAGTTCAGAATGCAATAAGAGGAATGGACAAAGAGAGATTTTAGATTAGGGGTCCTTTAAAGCCAACTTCAAGATTAAGCATTCTAAAGGCATGAGGCCTAGTTGCTCTTCAACAAATTTAGCATTCTAAAGGCATGAGTCCTAGTTTCTCTTGAACTCTATTAACAATAGGTAAGGTCCTAAGTCTAAGTCCTTTAAACAATCACAAAAAAAAACACAAAGCAACAATATATTTATATACAATAATAAGCTCAAGTGAGCAAAAGGAAAATAGCATAAACATAAACATGAGCTCAAATGAGCAAAGGGAAAAGACAATATGAATAAATGATCAAGAAATTAAATTGCATTAAAGTAAATTGCAAGAATTAAATGCTTGAATTAAAGTTAGTATTAGTAGTTAATGTTAGTGTGCCATAAGGCAATTTAGCGCTATGTTAAGCAATCGTAAGTGGACTAATGTAGTAGTCACACCTATCTGAGGTCGGTCAATAAAACTATAGGCAAATAAACACAAGTTAGAGATCATGACTAGTAAGCCAAGCTCCTACAACTTGCCATGCCAAAAGAAAAGAGGAATGACCTTGTATGGATTTTAGGTTTTTTGCTTGACCAAGAAGAAACCTATCTTGGACTTAAAGAAATTCACTTGATCTTTGATCAAGTTGAATTTGATTTGGATCAAAGAAGGTTAAGCCTCTCATATGTCAAGGCTAACCATAAATCAATAACTTTTTGGTCAAAATAAAAAGAAGAAGATGAAGATGAAATTAATTGAACAAAAATAAGAATTCAAATGACATAAACAAAGCACAATGACCAAATGTGAATGAAATCAACATCAATCAATGGTAAACAGAAGTGAAATGAAGATTAGAAGTTAAGAAAGGTCAAACATATTTTTGATGTTTTTTGGAATTAAAATAATACATAAAATAAAATGAATAAAGCATGGTCAAACTTCAAATTCAATTCAAATCAACTTGGATAAGTCCAATTGAATCATCATAAGTCTAACATGGTCAAACAATGTTTGACAAATTTTCTCAACATTTTTTGAAACCAGAAACTATTTCAAAATCAATTAAAAGCATTAAAATATAACATCAATGAATTAAAATCTCAAATAGATCTCAAATCAATTAAGAAGTTGATGAGAATATTTTCATAGACTTATCATGATCCAAATGTGTTAAAAAAATATTTTTGGAATTTTTGAATATCTAAAAGTATTTAAAATGAATTAAAAACAATTAAAAAATAAATAATTCACAAAAAATATTAAATGAACCACAAAAATAATTAAAAATCAGATTATGAAACTTGATTTTAAAAGAAATTTTTTGCAATTGGTCCCATATTTTTGTGATTCCAAATAAAAAAGTTATGAATTTTAAAAATAAATGGAATAAAAGGAAAATAAAACAGAAATTGAAAAATATGGAAAATCAGGAGGCCTTGGATCCACATTCATTAATTGACGTGGACAATCCTAAGGCTCTCAGGCGCGCGCTCAACATGGACACAAGTCAAGTGCAACACACGCTGGATTTAAAAAAGTCATAAAGAGCAAAGGCCAAGATTAGATCCTGTACGTGAGATCCAATGGACACAAGGCCTCCACGTGGGGACGGTGGTGGAAACCACCGTCTTCTTCGGTGAACAAACAGAAACCGGCCACCAGTTGCAGGTTTTGCAACCTCAACCAAACTACAAGTGCCTTATACCAAATTAAAGTTGGGGTGATGTACATCACCCCTATAACCTTGAATTTCTCTCAAGATCCCTATGGAAGGAGAAATCTGAGATGGAAAATCCAGGTGTTCAATCTGAAATGCATCAATTCATGTTAAAGCCACCATTGGCTTGCCTCTCACACGAGGACTTCAGAGAACCAAACAAACACAAGCAAAGCACAACATATGATGAGATTCGAATCAAAATAGTTGAGATGTAAACCTTTGAAGTGCAGCTTTGATGAGCACGATCCAACCAAACTTTTGGTTGCAGCTTGATCTTGAGGTATGGTATGAGTGCAAGGCTAAGGAATAAGTGTTAAAGATCAACTGATTTTGTTGAAATTCAAACTTGAAAAGAGAAATGAAAATTCAAAATTCCTTTAGTGTGGTTGGGGTTCAATTTCTGAAGAGCTTTAGGTTGATTCAAGGATGAGAAATGAATGAAGCATGGCATGTATTTATAGCTGAAGCTGCAAGGAAAGTGTGACAAACTCATGTGCATGAAGCTTTGGGTCCTCCATGCATGGGCCTATAGAGGCACATCTGAGGCCCAAAAGTTTATGGTTTTGCAAGCTGATAGCATAATGAATTGAAATGGACGTGCATTCTGAGCTGCATTGGCTTGTGCATCAAGTTACAAAGTGTAATGCATAATTCATCACAAATGTTCCCCTCTTTGAAAGTCACTCTTAGGTGATCCAAAAATAGGCATGTGAGTAATAGTTGGAAAGGTCTTGACATAAGGAACAAAATCTATGTTGGACAAAAATCCATTAGGAGTTTGGAAAATTGTGAAAATTGGCCATGAAGTTTGATGTACAAAACATGTCTTTGAAAAATTTGCCCAAAGTGACCAACTTCAAGCCCTTCTGTTTCAATGAACAAACCTCCAACATAAAAATTTTAGATCGTTTCAAGATGATCCATTTGGACTTAAATTTTTCATCATTTGGATTTTTTATGAGAAAGTTATGGGCACTTGAAGTTGGACTTTTTCGAGATTCAATGGCTTTGGTCCAAAGTGACCTATAATGTTTTGTATTATCACATGTGTTTCTTTTAGGATTATGAAATTTCGTCCAACATAACAATTGAATTAGACATTTTAAACTTTCCAATTCAATTTGTCTCACATCAAAATCATAAAACATGAGTGAGTTAGGTCCTTCGGAAGTTGACCTAAAATTAGGATTTCAGTCAAAATGACCTATAATGTATTGGAATGAATGATGACCTTACAAGTTCTAAATGGATTTTTTATGAACATGAAAGTTATTCATATGGTTCTCAAGAACATTTTTTATTTTAGGGTCATCTTCATTTGACAAACACATCAAAAGTTAGGTCTCAGTGGATTTCAATTTAGTCAGATGACTTGACTGGTCAACTTCTCAAGTCCAAACTTCAAATCTTGTTGAATGGATGATTTAGGGACCTCTCATAGGCTTATATATGCATAAAATAATGAATGAAATAAATTTCATTGATTGAATTTGATCATAGGTTGAGGTTGCTTCATGAGCAAGGCATAGTTAATGCATAGATGAATTAGGGTTTCCTTGGGAAACAATCCTCAAGCCCTTTGGGTTTTATTGATCAAATTGGAAAACTGAGATAATTGGGGAGGCATATATGATGATTGAGAGCTTTGGGAACCATTGTCATGCTTGCTTTCATCTTTATCTGGCCACTTCATTGAGCATAGGAGCCTCCTAGGAGCAAGGGCACACATGATTGCTTAAGCTTCAAAACAAAAAAGTTAGTGACATATTTTTGTGCTTTTGGTTAGTAAACAAAATGAGAAAATCAATAATATATAATTCAAGCATGCTTGGTTATCTCAAACCAAATCACACAAGTCCCAACCCTAGGGTAAAGGAACCAAGATGATATGATCCTTGATGCAAAATGCAATGAGCAATGGTATGATGCCATGAGGGATCTTAGGGTCAAAATTAGGGTTTTACACATATACATATACATATACATATACATATACATATACATATACATATAAATATACATATACATATACATATACATATACATATACATATACATATACATATACATTCATATAACTTTCATTATTGCATTATTACACATTGTGATCCATTTACTTTAATCCTCTGATATGGTGATACTTTATCCCCATGCAAATTCGGTGTGTCTGTCCTCCTTCAGTTGTAGAGCGTCGGCCCCCTAAGCAGAAAGACTTTAACCTTTCTCTTTCCCCATTGAGTTATTTCCTTATGGATGATTATTATTTCAGCTTCCTCCCAGTTGATTATCTGGATTTAACCACTCTCCTTGAGTTATGTCCTTATTAGGTCGAGTCTTGATTGACTGTTTCTTCCTACATCTTACCAAGATAGATGCTTTTGGTCCCCCAAGAGTTTATTACCCAGTAACTGGTATTATTCTCCTCAGTTTGCAGTTTGTTACTTCTTGCCCAATACTCGGCAAAGGTAAACCCCTTTTTCCTAGCGGATTCATTTTCACGTTTCCTCGGAAGAATATCCTTGATATGTTCACCCAACCGATGACGGATATTTTTCTTCCCCTACTTTGAGTTTATCCTTGATATATTCAATTTAAACCGGTGACGGATATTCTCTTCTTGGTGTTCTACCCAGTAAAAAGGTAGTTCTAATCCCTAGTTTATTTCCCAGAGAGTTAATCCTTGATATGTTCATCCTAACCGATGGCAGGTTTCCTTCTCTTTACGGTCTTCTGCCTAGTAACCGGTAGTTGTAAATCCTGCCTTTCTCCCCTTTGCAGAGTTTATCCTTGATATGTTTATCCTAACAGGTGACGGATATCCTCGTTGAGTTTTTCTATCAAGTAACTGATAGATATAATTCCTATTCTTCCCCTCAGAGTCTATCCTTGATATGTTCATCCTAACCGGTGACAGATATTCTCTTTCTGGTATTCTATCCAACATTCGATAGATGTAATTCCTACTTTTTGTTCAGACTATTTATCCTTGATATGTTCATCCTAACCGATGATGGGTATCCTCTTCAACATTCCCAGGCAAGTCTATCCTTGATATGTTCATCTTAACCGATTACAGATTTTCTTCCCTTTCAGTTTATCCTTGATAAGTTCATCCTAACTGGTGACCGATATTCTCTCCTTTTGGTTTTCTGCTCAGTAACTGGTAGTTGTAAATCCTACTTTTTTCCCAGCAAGTCTATTCTTACCCAGCAACTGGTAATGAATACACCTTCTGGCGGCCCTCAGCGAGTCATTCTTGATATGTTTTCCCTAATCGGTAACGGATGTCCTCCCTGTCAGATTTTGTTATCCCCGTTCCCAGTAACCGGTAATGGATAATATATTTCTGCTACTACTGTATTGAAGGTCTTTTCTTCCCCAGTCGAGTTTGAGTGCATTTTTCCTTAGTGAAACTGTTGTTCCTGCTTGGTTCGAGTATTTCAGTTTTATTCTGATCTACCTGTTTCCCTTGCAGACGTTCCCTTTTTATTTCCCGGCTGAGTCTTTCCATTTATTTTCTTTCTTGGATTTCCTTCGGTCCCCCAGTTGTTTTAAGTCGTAGCCTGGCCTACGCACAACCCTTTTCCCCCGAAGTCTCTGTCTCCCCAGTGAGTTTTCCCTATGGGAATGCATTATACTCCTGTGGACTTTCAGTCTCTCTGGATTCTTTTCCTTTGTGGCAACATTTCCCCACAAAGATTTATTTTAACATTCATATCATATGCATCATGAGGTCTCTTAGGGACCAAAATTTGTTTCTATGTTGTTATTTAAGCCCATTTTACTGAGTCAATACGAAGATTTTAACCTTCATCTCCTCAGTTAGAATATCCTTAAATAGGGGCAGCTGTAAGACCCTAATTTTGACTTTAAGATCCCTCACGCTACCTCATCATATGCATTGGCATTGGGATCACACCTTAGCATCCTCCTTACTCCTCATTCATTGGGTTTGCATTGGGAGAAATCACAAAGCACCATTTTGTTATATCATACTTTGTATTTTATCATTTTTACTAATCAAAATACCAAAAATATGTCATTTCATTTGTCTAACTCTTTTGTAGGTAGGGCACATGATCACCTATGTCTACCAAGTTCATATCTAGGGTTTAAGACCCTCATTTCTAACAGATCAATCAAGAAAGGATATACAATGGCTCTAGGAATCATATATGGATCCCCATGAGCATCACATTTTATTTTCTTCAAAAGTTCATCAAAAGTTTGGAATTGGTTTGCCTTGGAAACCCTAGTTCATCTGGGTATCTTGTGTAACTTCTTCATCAAGCTTCTTCAATAATTGATTAAATATTTCAAGGGATACTTCAAATTTCATCATATTATGCATATATGATCTCCCGTGAGTCCCAAAACTCAATAGAATTTCAAGTTAGCAAGTTGGTTGATGGTAGTCGACCAGAGGAATTCATCTAATCAAAACTGGGGATACCTAGACCTTATCTCCTACAATTTGTATCATATGAAAATTATTCCAAGATAAAAGTTAATCTAAATGACATTAAAAACAAGTTTCATGTTGAGGTCTAGAGCTATTTTTGCTTGGAAAATCATTTTTTATGGTGAAAGATTATAGGTCATTTTTTCTAAACCTTAATTTGGAGGTCAACTTCCCAAGGCCATAACTTGCTCAATTTTTATGAGATGAAAGATTTAAAAGTTTCACAATCAAATTCAAGGTGTATACTTCAACTTTGATGTTTGGAGGAAGATCTAATTCAACTTTTATGAGCATGTGATATGAGGATACATTATAGGTCATTTTGGACCAATACCATTGAACAAGTGATTTTCCTCAAGTTCAAAAGTTTATAACTCCTTTATATCAAATACATATGAGGTCATATTTATGACCATTTTGAAGTAATTTGAAAGAGCTACAACTTTTATGAAGGAACATTTCTCATTTGAGGCTCACACAAAAAGTTAGCTAAGGTGGAATAAGTGAACATATGGCTTGACACTTAGAAAATTTTTTGATATGTTAAAATTTCCAAACTTCAACCTCAAAATTCATCATGATACAAGCTTCAAATGGAAATGTGTCAAACATGAAAGTTGGTCCTCTTGATCTAATATTTCCAAAAAGTCCAATTTCATCTATTTTCGACAAGATTTGAATGGGCTGCGCATGGCTTGAACATTGCATCATCATTCGGAAAAGATCAAACTTCAAGCTTCCATACACATTTGCCTTGCATTCCAAGTTGATTTCAGACTTGCTCACACTTAATTATGGACCTAAAGGAATGATCTCATGGGCATGTACACGCCCATTCACACATGCATCACTCATTGCCAATTTTGGAAACTCACTTGCAAGGTGCAAATAACACTTGATGTAGCTATAAATAGAGGCCTCTAGGTTCAGAATTGAGGACTCCTTCGCGCCAGCTTTGATCCCAAACCCCAAACTCTTCCATTTGAGAGGATAATCCATAGAATTTCCTTGTGAAATTGAGTTTGAGTCTCACTATTTTGAGATTCAAAACTCCAGAGATACAAGGCCTTTTGTGCATCCTAATATACTTATGCAAGCTTCCGGAGTGAGATCAAGCACGAGCCAAGGCAAGAACAAGTGAATTCAGACATGTATTGAAGGTATTTTCCAGAAAATTTCATCTCTTTGATTCTCACTCAATTCTCCATAATTCTCTTGGATCCTTGGTTGTCTGAAGTCCTACCAATCTAGGAAACAAGATTGAGTTGCTTTGAGGTCAAATTGAAGCAACTCAGATCATGCACCTCAAATTTCAACTCCTTGTATCTCTCAATATACTTGGAGTTAGGATAAATTGAGGTCAAATTCGTGCTCAGTGCCATTTTTACTTTAAAATCATGTTCTTCTTTTTTATTTTAGTGATGGTTATGATTGGACCAGTCCGACGAGGCTCACCTGAGAAGGTGACCGGAGATTTCCTCCGGTGGTGAGTTGGCAAGGTCCAGAGACACATGATCTTTTTAAAATGTTTTAATCACGAGCGTTGGTTTTGATTACCTGGTTTGTGGCGCGCTGACTCAAGTCCATCATGGAATGTGCGTTTGTGGCCACTTGATCTGCCACCTCAATTAATGAGGGAGATCAAGTGGTCCACATTTTTTCTAATAATTTATTTTCATTTTATTTGTGTTATTTTCATTAATTCATATTAATTTTAATATTGATCCAAAAAATATGAGAGTTTCACCAAAAAAATTTAAATAAATTCCTTTTTCATTTTCTAAATTAAAATTATTTTTTGGATCATTATTAATATTTTTCATGATTTAATAGATTTTGTGAATATTTTTAATTGTTTAAAAATAGTTTTAAGTTTCCAAAAATGATGAAATTTTTTCTCCAAGGTCCTTTGACCTTGTTTGACCTATGCTAAATCTCATGGCCATTTCTTTGGTTTTTTGATGAGGTTTTAGGAATTTGACAAATCATAATTTGATTTAATGCATATTTTAATTATTTTTAATTGATTAAATGCCAAATAAATTATGTTGAGCTTCTATTATTGACTTGTTGAGTTTGACTTGTGTTGTTGGGCCTTGGCCAAGGTTGATTTGACTTTGTTAAGTTAAGATCATTGGATTTAGGGGATTGATGAAATGTACATTTCATCTCCCAAAATGAATGAATGATCTTAATTTGGTAAAAGTCCTCCTTTGACCAATTTGTGTTGATTCCATTTCCCCTCCCTCTTCATCTCATTCTCCTTCTTGATTCGTTCATGTCATTAGACCTATGATATCTCAATATCCTAAGGCTAGTTGATTGTAAAATCAACATGAGTATGAATGAGATTAACTCCACCATTTTGCATATTCTTTTTGTGTGTGGTATGTTTTAGGAGCATAGTCCATTATATTATGTCTCTAACATGCATTAACACCAAAATTCTATTGCCCGACCTCAAATAGTTGTGACCTCTACATAAGTCCAATTACGATTGCTTAACATAACACTAAGTTTTTGACACAAAAGGCATATCATTATAGTAAGTGAGATTATAACTCTCCCCTCTTTCATGGTATTGTGTGGAAAATTGGCCTTTTTCCTTCCTTTGAAAGATGTTTTTGTTCAAGGATCCATGCTTGTGATAAGTGGGTTGAGTGTTCTCCAAAGAATGACTTAAACAAAACAAAAGCAAAAGCAATACTAACTTCTAATCAACTAACAACTAACATTTAATTTCAAGCCATTTACTTTTATGTACTTTAATTTCAAGCTTTATTCATTTGCCATTATTCACACAATTCAATTTGTTTACTTTAATGCCATTTTCACTTTGCCCACTTGGGCCATAATTTGTGATATATTGTGTTTGTATATACTTGTTGGTGTTTGTGGTCCTTTGACCTTAATATACATAATAAAAACAAAAACCCTAAAAGACATTTGTGTGGTCTGTTGGATTTGATCTGAGACAATGGACTTAGAATTAGGCAACACTCCCTATGAAAAAGGGCTTGGCCAATGCCAACTTTCATGAAACCAAGTGCTTGTGAAGTAAACCTTCATCTGAAGCAATTATTGTGATCCTTTTTTAGTTCATCTGCTACATGATCTTAATGGAGCTGTTATTTTGAACCTGGGTCTAATGCCTTCTTTGGAAGTCATCTGATGCATGGGAAATTTTGAACAAGATCATGGAGTTGCTAAGCTTGGATGTGGATATCTTTATTTGATGTCTTGCTTTCATCTTTATATTTGTGTATTGACATTGCTTGATTCTAAAGTCCAAGGGAAATTTGGGTTTTTATATGACATTCTTGTCTATTGGATTGCAGCTCATTGGTCAGATCTTTTCAACTCTTAACTTTTAAATTTGTGCTTAGGATTAGTCTCTTCCTCTCTCCCCCATCTCTTTAATTTCAAATCTCCCCCCCTTTCAAAAATCTTCTATTCTTGTGTTTGGTTTCTAAACTTAGACCATACTTGCAAGTTAGAAACTTTGGCCTTATGCCATTGCATTTTTAAACTCTTTTTCTTAATCAAATTTGTAAATGAACTCAACTATACTTGACTTAAAATTTCAAAAGCCAAAAATAACTAACACTCATTCAAACCATTTTTAGGCATGTTGTGCCTTTGTTAAACTTAAAATTTTGTTAAAAGCAATACACTCACTTTGAAATTGATACCACGAACTACGAGGTTTTGATCCCTCATTTTTGTGTTGGTACGTAGGCACAAGTCCGAAGGTCTTGTCAAACGCAAAAATATAATTATTGAATTATTTCCTCATCCTTCCACTCTATTTATTGCAAACATCATTTTGTACAAAAACACATATGCACACAAGAAAGGGATCCCTAGGAGTACCTAGGACACTTTGGGTGCTAACACCTTCCCTCTGTGTAACCAACCCCCTTACCTATAATCTCTGACATTTTATTAGTTTTGATTTGAAAACTTCTTATTTTTTGGGTTTTGTTCGTACTTTTCCCTAGGAAACAATAAAAGCGCGGTGGCGACTCTGATTTTGTTGACGTCTTGCTTATCCATAACTTGATGGTCATGAATTTACCGCTACACCTACTAATCCCAGGGGAAATCATTATGTATCTGACTCTAATTTATTTTCCTCTCCATCTTGTGAAGTATCATTGTTTCATCAATAGTCTGAAGTTTTTGTCATCATCAAAAAGGGGGAGATTGTTAGAACAAGATTTTGTTTTTTCAATTTATCTCTATGTTTGATGATAACAAAGAATGAAACAATTTGGCACCCTAATAAATTTTCTAAGTGTGCGGGATTCTAAGGAAAACTCAATCTGATAAAACAATATTTGATTTCACACAAAGTCCAGAACAGTTGACTCAGAGTTAAATAAATCATATCTGACGTTGAACACAAGCATATCCAAGAATATCACATACAGAATCTGAAGACTATACTCTGATGAGTGTATATCCATAGACTCTGAAGACGCTCTATCTGAAGATTAGTCAAAGAACCATCTGAAGAAGACTCAACTAGCAACTATCTGAAGAATACAAGATCTGCAGAAAGATTATAATTTATGCTCACTTTGATTCACGCCCAACAAATCATCTGACCAATCAAAATCAGAAACTTAACAAAGAAGTATTCTGAGTTTGGTATGAATCCATATATGGACAACATTGAATATACTCCAAGACTGCTAAGGAAAGGACAATGAAATTAATTTCATGAAGTCTCATTATTGGCAAAGATATCATCATCAATACTCTCTCCAACGGTATCATCTCCAAGTAATATAAAAGGCCTCACTTTCATCATACTAAGACACGAAGCTTTCACTCAAGAATTTTGCACATACATTTCGAAATCATATGCTAAATTCTTGTCATTTTATAATTCAGCTATCACACACGAGTTGTTGCTCTTAGTGTGATCATGGATCATTCTTTATTAATCATGTTCATCTTTCTTGTCCAGAAGCATCAAACACATTATGTAATTCTCAATAGTTGTTGTAACTCCTCAAGTGACCTGTGAAGTTTGTAGACTTGATAGGGCTAACAGATTGTTGAACTCTTAGACGATTGCTTAAATCTTTCTAGATTATTGGATTAAGTCCTTATTTAAGGCAAAATCACCTTGGTCGGATGGACTAGAGTAGCTTTGATTTTCAAGCGAACCAGGATAAACTTTTGTGTTGTTTGTTATTCCTTTGTGTGAGTAGCGTTGTTGATCACACTGAATCACACCGCGTTTTTGACTCGGATTTCACATGTTTATTAGGTCTTTATTATCATTTTGCTTGTTTTATGCTCTCTTTTATGTTGTTTTCAGATATTTAACTCTTTCGGGACCCTTTTAGAAGAAACGAAGCAAAAAGACCAAAAATTAGGGTTTTTCGGCAAATATTGTACACAAGGTGTTGCACATGGCGACCGCTATAGGAGAATCCATGACTCATCAGCCCTCAACCAGGAGGTAACCGCCACGTTCCCATGATTTTTCCCATTTCCACACATGGCGGGCGCCACCTTTGCAATTCACGTTCCCATTAAGGAGAAGTTGAGGGGCACCATGGTCTTTGCAAGTTGCTGAAATCCTCTATAAATAGGTCATTCCATTTCATTTCCAAATCATCCAACTTAGTTTACAACACTAAGACTATATTTATCATCTATAAAGCGATAATCCGTCACATCGGGGGGTTATCGCACCTTAGTGAGATTGAGTTGGGGCACTTCGATTTTGCTGTCGTCTTTATCTTCAGAGTCGAAGGTTTATTTTCCTTGTACCAGATTTAAAGCCTTCGTTTGGAGCAGGTTCTTGTTTAATCTCTTTTATTTATTTTACTTGTCTTTCTTTAGTTTATTTAATTTTTGTCTACGCTTTACTTTATTTAATTTATGTCGACGCTTTACTTTATTTAATTTCTGTCTATGCTTTACTTTATTTAATTTTTGTCTATGCTTTACTTTATTTAATTTCTGTCCACGCTTTACTCGTTCTTTACGCCTTACATTCTAAAACAACTTTTCATCATGATCAATATCGTTGTGTTTGTTGGTATTACCATGTCTGGCTAAATCTTTCAAAGGTTAGAATGTAAGGATCGCGGTTAAAGTGATGTTTCACATATTGAATTTGTAGAAATGCTTTAAAGGCTGTTTTATTTTTTATTTGAGTTTTTTGAAACAAACTTAGTTAGTTTTAACTACTCAAGGAGTGTGAAAGCACCCTGGCTTAGTTAACTATGAATTTTTATCATTTTAAGGAAAAACGATTTTTAAAACTGTTTTCGGACGCGTTGATAGATTTAAAATCAGGAAACTCCTTGGGTAAACTTTCCAAATCAAAATCACTTTTCACCTAAGTTTACGAGTCTTATTTCTTAAAAATAAGTTTACTACTTTAGCGTTCTGCGCACCTTTTATAAGTGACAATAAAAGGCCTTAATTTAAGGGTAAACTCGGTTCTGAATACGCAAAAGCGACAGTTCCTGTTGTAGCACCTCAAATTTGCACCCCTCATTTTGTACATTCATTTCATTTTTAGGTCATTGACATTGCATTTTTCATTGCACAATTCATTGTATTATCATCTACATAGTCCACCAAGTCATCAGTCAGACTGGCCTTAGGAGATTCAACTGTGCAAGCAAGCAAGTGTATTTTCTATGGAATCAAAGCCCTAGGGTTGGTTCAATGAGTTCATGTGACCCAAGGATCATTTTGAAGTGGTTTGGTCAAGAATTGGATGCTCAAGGCTTCTCAGTCAATGATCAATTCATCTGAAACCCTAGAAAGTCAACCAAAGTCAACTGTCAATTCAATCATGGATTTGAAGGTGGGAGATGGTTAGAGATGCCTCATTCATGTGGGAACAAGTCTCATTTGACATTTCAAACATCAACATTGAAAGATTTGAGGTCAGATCAAAACTTGCCAAAAATAGTAAGTGACCTGTAATTTGAAATTGCCAAAAATGGAAAGGTTTTCTCCTCAAGATTACATCATCAAGAAAGCTTCAAATGAATTTTTGTCCAACATGAAAGTTTAAGATCTTTCTCTCCCCTTTCCAAAAAGTCAAAGATCATGAATTTCTCATGTATGGTTGGAGAGATATGATCAATGCATGGTAAGGTGTACTTGAAGATTCAAATGGGCATAACTTCTCAACCAAAACTCCAATTCAAGTGGCTCTTTTTGCAAAATTCTCTTTATAACCTCTACTTTCCAAAAAATCCATTACATGACATGAATTTCACTTGCATGGTCATGTGCACATTCATGAAATTTTGCAAAGAGAATTCCATAAAACAATTTTGGGTTATCATGGGCTTACAAAACCAATTCAGAAACTTGTATGGGCTTTGTTTGAGTGAAATTAAGGTGAATTCGTGTACTGTTCATGCATGCATACCATGCATAGAGGTGAAAATATCAATTTACACTTACACTCCAAAATGTTAATTCCAATTACCAAATGGCTTAAGCATGATTAGAGAACGATTAGTAGGAGGTATAAAACAAAAACCCTAAATGTTTCAGCAAGGGGACGACTTATTTTTCAGATCTAAAAGCTTTTCATCAAATTTTTTCTTTCACTTTTTCTTGCAATTTCTTCAAACAACATCTATTTCCATTGCTTGATCTTTGTATTTGAAGTGTTCTTGAGTGAATTGGTACGTGGAATTGAATGAAACAGTGCAAGGTTGAAGCATATCAAAGCTTGAAGGCATCCATGGCAAATCCAAATTCTGGCAAAATCGTGTGCAATTGAGATGAGTTTTCTTCTTCAAACACGTGTACAAACATCATAGAAGAGATTGGAAGCATCACAAGGCCTGCTAGCTTGAAGAACAACAGTTCTGCTCATCAAGAGGTTCCAAATCGATCTCTCTATTTCTCAAATTCATTATGTGATTGTTGTAGATCTTGCCTTGCTGAGTAAAATGAGCTTTGAACCACGAATTTTCATGCACAAATGAGTTAGTTACATGCATTTAAAGTCTTGATGTTGATTTTTATTTCTTTCGATTTGCACATGTTTGGTGGTTTCTTGATGAATTATTCATGTATTCTGGATGTATGATGAATGATCTACATGATTATGTGATCAATTTCGAAAACTGGAAATTTTGTTCTTCGTGTTCTTGCTTGCGTTACTGTTCATCCATGGTTGTGCATTGGAGAAGATGATCTGATTTTTAGCCACGGTTTTAGATCCAGCGTACCACACAAATCCGTTGCTTTAAGTGTTAGCCTAGGGTTTAATTTCATTGGTTGCATTGAAACCTCATGCGCGCGCTCCCATTGGTCCGATTATGTTCACCACGTGCTTGACTGCCAGCACATTAAGTGGAACGACAGCGTTTCACCACTCAGCGCTCACAATTTCCAATTTAATTAAATTCAAATTTAATCCATTAAATCATTATTTCATTTCATTTGCTTCAATTTTTATTCCATTTTATTTTGCATCTTTGAAAATTCATAACAAATTCAATAATGGTCCAAATAATATGGGGATTTTTGCTATGGTTTTCTTTTTTCCTCTAGTTTTTTATCAGCATGATAATCAAATTTGTGCGTGGCTGGAAATTAATTAGTGCTAGGGATTGTGAACATACATGTTTTTTGTACCTTGCTTGCCATATCTCTTGTGAAATGATGAGTTTTAATCCAATGCCTATGAAATTTGGTATGCTTAAACTAGACTCCTTGATGGACATTTTGGTGTCGAGTTTGCAATTTTATCATGTGGCATTGCTGAGATATGATCTTGTGAATGTAGGTGCGACAGTGTGTGTCATACCTTTACTTTCTCAACTTGATTAATTTGTTTTCCATGCCAAATGAATCCCAAATGCTTTGATTTTTTGCATGATGCTTGATATGGATGTTTTGATTGATCATGAATATTCTTGGAATTTTTGGATTCATTTCTGATTTGTTTGAGATTTTTCATTCTGGATGGTCATTTGTGCACTTTTGGATAGTCTTGAATTTCAATCATTTGTGAAATGCTTGTGCTTTATCATATGGATGTGAAATTTTGCACATTGCTTCTAGACATATTGAAGTTTGTTGTGGTTTTGGTTTGGAGTCTTTGCCATGTTTCATTTCTGTTTTAGGCTTGTACTAAGTTGATGTAGCATTTGGTGTCTCATTTGAGCTTGTTTTGATTACCTTGCCTTATACAATTTGATTACCATGCCAAATCATGTCCAATTGCCCTAATTTTTTGTGTGTTGATCATCTTGTATGTTCTGTTTAGCCATGAATTTTCTTGAGATTAATTGGATCATTTTTGAATTAATGTGCATTTGTTCATTATGTTGCTTCAATGTGCTTTCAAATTGCATACCTTGCCATGATTGATTGATGAAATGAATTTGGTTGATGCTATTGACATGAGACCTTTTGGATTGTGTTCTTAATTGATTGAGGTTGATTCATGTTGAATTTCATGTTCTGTTTTGAATTATTTCTCCCTCTTTGACCCTAGGCCTTGCCCTAGTGGTTTGCCTCTCACAGTTGAGCTTTGTTTTCAGGTTAAGAAGTACATGGCCATGATGGAATTGATTCACTTGTTTGGATGGATTATTTGGTTGATGTTGACTAATCTTGATTTGTTTTGTAGGTTGATGTTAGCTCATTTGAGTGTGAGCTTGTGCCTTGCATATTGTTACATTGCTTGTTTGACTATGTCTGTTGACTGTTGACTATTGGATTGTCTGTTTGGTTTATTTGAGTTGTATACTGATAGAGTTAGATTTTTTTCAGGTACATTAGTTGCCTAAGTTCTTCTGAACTTGCTTTTGCTTTTGCTCGGTTGCTTAAGCATTGAGGTATAATTTCTCTGACTTCATGTAGTCTGGAAGACCTGTCCTGTTATGTGGGCAGGCACCTGTCCGAAGTCCTCCTTAAGAGGCAATGTTTGTGTTTGTTTATCTTTGTCCCCTGTACATATCAAAGACCTCTTAAGTGAAGAGGCATTGGCAGATACAAGAGATGTGTAGTCCATCTCCTGCTAATCAGTGAGTCATCCACTTTGCTCACATACCTTGTGTTGATGCATTGTGGATAATAGCCCAAGATCTTTGTCGTGTCAGTCATGTGGAGTAGAGTCCCACATTCTGGACTCCCACACTTTCATTTGTCTGAAGCTCTCCCAGGCCAGGGATAAGAGCTGTGAGGCACACCCCTCACTTCCTATTTCATCCGCTTCACCCTAACTCTCAATGTTAGGGTTAAGAGCTAACATCACCCTGTTACAGTGGTTTGTTTGTCGAGGTTGATATGACCCCTCGACTAAAACCTAACCTTGATTGAGCCAACTGATTGCATATAGTGTGTGCTACTTGTGCTTGTATATCTGTGCTTTTTAGTTTAGCTTGCTTCCTGTGCAAGTTAGGGTTAGTTTGGCTTGCTTCCTGTGCAAGTCATGTTTAGGTTAGCTTGCTTACTGTGCAAGTTAGATAGAAACCTTAACATAGGGCTATGATGCATGATAACTTCTAGGCTCGAGTCATAGTCTCCCTAGTAGTTTGTGTCTCCCTTTTTAATTTGGTTAGGCTAGTCCTTTTTCCCGGTTTAGGGGAACTACGTCGCCCTGATCCTCATACCAGATGAGGTACGTAGGCAGGAGATGAGCTGATCTCTCCGGGCGCCTTTTTTATTTTTCACCCCTTTGTGTGTGTTTAGAGTCTGACGTAAGTCCAGCGATTGGCAATCGGTTTCCTGTGTCTTGTTTGCTTGTTGGAGTCTGACATAAGTCCAGCGATTGGCAGTCGGTTTCCTGTGTGTGTGTTTGTTGGTTCGGAGTCTGATGTAAGTCCAGCGATTGGCATTCGGTCTCCATGTTTGCCTGTTTGTGTGGAGTCTGACGTAAGTCCAGCGATTGGCAGTCGGTCTCCTGTGTGGTTTTGTTTGGCGTGCGTTAGCCGAGCTACGAGTGCTCTGATTCTTCTTTAGTCCGAGAAGATACGTATGCATAGGATGCGACATCCTAGCGAGCACGTTTCCCCCTGTCCCGAACTACATCGACTCTGATGTCTGTGCCTGACAGACTACGTAGGCCCAGGATGCGATATCCTGCCGAGTTAGTTTCTCTTGTTTTCCTGTGTCTCTTTTCATCCAGTGTGTGATGTTTGTGAGCAATTTTAGCAACCTTTATCCTTCCTTTTGTGCGTGGATCCCGTCGAGTACGACGGATGCGTAGGGGTGCTAATACCTTCCCTTTGCATAACCGACTCCCGATCCCATCTCTCTCTGGTCGCGAGACCATGTCTTTTCCAGGTTTACTTCGAGCGTTTCCTTTCCCTCTTTTGGGATAAATAACACACGGTGGCGGCTCTATTGTTTCGTTTTCCCGCCGGTTTTTCGCGTAATGCGACAGCTGGCGACTCTGCTGGGGATTTAGAGAAGTTGACCTCTTGCTGGTCCATCTTCCCTAAGCGAGTCAGTCCTAGCGCTCTTTAGATTAGGGTTTGGTTGCTTTTACTATTTCGTTTATTGCATTCATTTATTTATGTTTGCATTTATGTTTGCATTCATCATTTTCATTTGTTCATCTGGCTGTGCTGTGTTGTCTCTCTATTGGGGTGGGAGTTACATGAGGTAAAAGGCCCAATACCCAGGCTATGAGTGAAATCTAGGATACTTAGGAATAGAGTGATTCATGGGAAGCGGGTGGTATTGCGCCACTTAGCGGAACATTGATATCACGAGCAGTTCAGACTCTGATGGGGTATAATCGTTACATACTTCGGGTGTGTATATGATGATATTCTATGAAAGGGTTATTTATGCTGCGTTTCTCTCGACCTTACCCTGGCCTAGATGACACCCGTGAGTGGGGAGGGAATGATCATTATTACAGGTACAATTGGTGACTGGTTGGTGACTAGTTGGTGACTTGTGGTCCTGTTGGTGACTCAGGTTCAGATTTGTTGGGTCTCAGACGACTTTGGATTTCAGATGGATTTGTGGTTCCGAGTTCAAGCCGAAGCTCTGATCTTGTGCTCCGAGAAACACAGCCAGCCAGTCTTGTCTGCATCATTTGCATCATAGCATGTTTATTTTCAAAAAAAATACGCAATAAAAAAAATGAAAAATGAAAAAAAGCTAATCTCTGCATGCATATCATTTCTCAGGTTCATTTAGGAGTTCGATTCACTGATAGAGATGGCAACAGTCCCGGAGTTGAAGCGGAAGGCTTGTTCCTACAGCTTTCACCGTGAGCCTTTAACATCGTTGATAGAGTTGAGCAACCTTGTGACCAGTGGTAAAGGGTTTATTGACCAGTAGGGGGATATTCTGACATTGTTGAAGATGGTAGTTGATCCAGTGCCGTTGCGGACTCTTCTACAATTCTACGACCCAGAGCTTCGTTGTTTCACCTTTCAGGATTATTAGTTGGAGCCTACTCTCGAGGATTACTCCATTCTGCTGAGTGTCCCGATCCGGTATCAGGTTCCTTTCTTGGATGTGCCTAAGGAAGTTGATTTCAGAGTTGTTGCTAGAGCTCTCCATTTGGGTGTCAAGGAAGTCAGTGATAACTGGAAGTCCAGTGGGGATGTTGTGGGTTTGCCTTTGAAGTTCTTGTTGAGGATTGCTAGAGAAGAAGCAGAGAAGGGAAATTGGGAAGCTTTTCATGCTCAGTTGGCCATCATGATCTATGGGATTGTCTTGTTCCCGAGTATGCCCAACTTTGTGGACTATGTTGCAGTCACTATCTTTCTTGGAGGAAACCCGGTTCCTACTCTGTTAGCTGACACTTATTATGCTATTCACAGTAGGCATGGTAAGGGTGGAGCTATCAGATGTTGTCTCCCACTTTTGCTCAGATGGTTCTTGTCTCTCCTGCCAGTCAGTGGACCTTTTGTGGATGCTCAGAGCACGCATAAGTGGACTCAGAGGGTTATGTCTCTTACCGCCTATGATATCAGGTGGCAATCTTACCGAATGGATGTGCGTAACGTCATTATGAGCTGTGGAGAATTCCGTAATGTGCCACTCATAGGGACTAAGGGTTGCATCAATTACAATCCGGTTCTTTCTCTTCGCCAGTTAGGGTTTGTAATGAAAGGAAGACCACTTGATGCTGAGATAGCTGAAAGTGTGTATTTTGTGAAGCAGAGTGACCCTGTTAGATTGGAGCAGATAGGAAGAGCTTGGAAGACTATTGGTGTTAAGGACGGATCTGTCTTAGGGAAGAAGTTTGCCATTGCTATGCCTGATTACGCTGAGTGGGTCAAGGAGAGAGTGGAGACTTTGTTGCTACCCTATGATAGGATGGAGCCGTTGCAAGAGCAACCACCTTTGATCCTTGCTGAGAGTGTGCCTGCTGAGCACTACAAGCAAGCCTTGATGGAGAATCGCCGGTTGAAAGAGAAGGAGCAAGATACCCAGATGGAGCTTTACAAAGCCAAAGCTGATAGGTTGAACCTGACTCATCAACTCAGAGACGTGCAGAGTATAGATGCTAATAGATTGAGGAGCAAGAAGAGATCCTATGAGGAGATGGAAGCCTTGTTGAATACAGAACACCGGGAGTGCTTCAGGCTGCAGAGAGCTGGAGCCAGTTATCAGAAGAAGATCAGAGACCTGGAGAAGCAACTCAGAGACAAAGACATCCAGTTGAAGAAGGAAGTAGACTTGAGACATGCATCAGAGAACCATCTTGGAGGAGAAGTTGTAGAGCTCATAAGACAACTGAAGGAGAAGATCACTCCTTTGCCAGAATGTTCAGAGTGTGACCTGTTGATAGACCAGTGTCAGTACTTGAAGACTCTCATTCCGGGAGGCCGTTTGTCTTAGCTTGTATCTTTGATGTGTATGTTGAGAATCACCTCCAGGCTTGTTGGATGGGATTCATTGTTGTACTCCGATTATTTGGATCTTTATTGACTTTGTTGTATGATCCTGTTGCTCATATCTATAGATGAGGTTGTTGGTGTTTTACCTTGTGATCATTATCTTGTGCTGCTTCTATGTTGTTCATGCTGTAGGTTGTCATCTTTTGAGGATGAATCAGGCTCTTTGAATGCCTGAAAAATGAACATATCATGTGCATCATATGCATCATTAGCACCATACTCATATCATTTTGCATAACAGGTGTTCTTGTTCGTGACTTCTCACTCTGGTTCCTGTGTTTAGGCAGGATAGCTGATCAACGTCCGCACCGCTACTCAACCAGATTGAATCAACAGAGAAGTATGGATCTAGTGCAAGATGAGTTAGCTGAGATGAGGGCTAACATGGCCCAGTTCATGCATATGATGCAAGGGGTTGCACAAGGTTAAGAAGAACTTCGAGCCCTAGTTCAGAGACAAGAAGCTGCAATTCCACCGGTCAACCACGCCTTGCCAGAGAGAGGCCCGATCAATGACCCTGCTACTGCGGTTGTGCCCATCAACAACTATGTTGTAGGTGATGAGTTGAGGGGTATTCGAATCAATGGTCAACCTATTGCTCCAGATGCTGTTAATGCTAGAGTAGTCCGTGCTCCGGCCCGTAATCCTGCTCCGCTGGTTGACAAACAGGAGGACATGTTCACTCTGCTCAGTGAAGACGAAGACGTTGTGGGAAGGGTTGATGAGAGGGATCGTAAATTCGATGCCCTTGCTGAGAAAATCAGAGCTATGGAATGTCAGAATTCTCTCGGTTTTGATGTTACCAATATGGGTCTGGTGGAGGGGTTGAGAATTCCCTACAAGTTCAAAGCGCCCTCATTCGACAAATACAACGGTACTTCTTGCCCTCGCACCCATGTGCAGGCGTACTACAGGAAGATCTCTGCTTACACAGATGATGAGAAGATGTGGATGTATTTTTTCCAAGACAACTTATCTGGAGCTTCCTTGGATTGGTACATGGAGCTTAAGAGAGATTCTATCCGCTGTTGGAGGGATCTGGGTGAGGCCTTCTTGAGGCAGTACAAACATAATATGGACATGGCGCCGAGCCGGACTCAGTTGCAGAGTCTTTGTCAGAAATCAGGTGAAAGCTTCAAGGAGTATGCCCAGAGGTGGCGTGAGTTGGCTGCAAGAGTACAACCCCCTATGCTGGAGAGGGAGTTAACTGACATGTTCATTGGTACATTACAAGGTGTATTCATGGACCGGATGGGAAGCTGCCCATTCGGTAGTTTTTCGGACGTCGTAATATGTGGGGAGAGGACTGAAAGCCTGATCAAAGCCGGAAAGATTCAGGATGTGGGTTCCTCGTCCTCGAAGAAACCATTTGCTGGGGCACCTCGCCGAAGAGAGGGTGAAACCAATGCTGTGCAACACCAAGGAAATGTGTACAGAGGAAATGTAAACAGAAATCAGTATCGCCAGGTTGCTACTGTAACCATCCCAGCACCTCAGCCTCGTCAACAACAACAACAAAGAGTTCAACAACCGCCACAACAACAACAACAACAACGTCCGTATCAGCCCAGACAGAGAATGCCTGATCGACGTTTTGATCCGCTACCAATGTCGTACGTTGAACTGCTGCCCGAACTACTCAGGTTGGGGTTTGTTGAGTTGCGTACAATGGCTCCGCCAACAATATTGCCTCCTGGGTACGATGCCAACGTCCGTTGTGACTTTCACTATGGGGCACCAGGACACCATACTGAGAAATATCGGGCTTTCCAGCACAAAGTCCAAGATTTGATCGATGCCAAGACGATCAACTTCGCTCCAGTGCCTAACGTCGTGAACAATCCTATGCCTCAGCATGGTGGGCATAGGGTGAACAATGTTGAAGGGGAGGAAGCTGAAGACTTGGTGGTCAGTGTTGAGGAGATCCAGACTCCGTTGATGGTTGTGAAGGGTCGTCTGTTGGAAGGTGGAGTATTCCCGGGCAGTTGTGAGGGCTGTGTAGACTGTGCAGAGTCAGAAAATGGTTGTGATCAGTTGAAGACTGGTATTCAGAGTCTGATTAATGAGGGTTGTCTACAGTTTGTTCGGGCTGTTAAAGATAATGGGGTGGTGTCGACCGTCACCATTTATTTCAAACCTTCCGAGGGACGTGGCCAGAGAAGTGCCTCTACAACTGTTGGTACCCCAGTTACCATTTCTGCTCCTGTAACCATCAGTGCCCCAGCCACTATCGTTGCGTCTGGAAGAAGACCGATTGAGAATAGTAGGGATGTGCCATGGAAATATGACAATGTCTATCGCAGTAATCGGAGGGCTGAAAATCAGATTAGGCCAGTGCATCAGTCTCCTGTGACTATCAGTGTGCCCAGTAGAACTCTTGTGGTTGTGAGTCCGGTTGTGGACAATGTTGGAGGACCAGGAGGTTTTACCAGGAGTGGACGTCTGTTTGCTCCGCAACCGTTAAGAGATAATAATGCCGAGGCTCTCGCCAAAGCTAAAGGTAAACAGACCGTGGTTGGTGAAGAACCTGCTCAGAAGGAGGCGCCTGAGGGTTCTTTTGAGAAGGATGTGGAGGAGTTCATGAAAATAATTAAGAAGAGTGACTACAAGATTGTAGATCAACTTAACCAGACTCCGTCCAAAATTTCAATACTCTCTTTGCTTCTGTGCTCTGAGGCACATCGTAATGCCCTGTTGAAGATGCTGAATTTGGCTTACGTGCCTCAAGAGATATCTGTCAACCAACTGGAGGGTGTAATTGCTAATGTGAGCACCAGGCATGGGTTGGGGTTCACCGATTTGGACTTAACGCCTGAGGGTCGTAACCATAACAAGGCCTTGCATATCACCATGGAGTGCAAGGGGGCTGTTTTATCTCACGTGTTGGTAGACACTGGCTCTTCGTTGAACGTGCTGCCTAAGAAGATTCTGAAAAAGATTGATGTGGAAGGGGTTGTGCTCACTTCGAGTGACTTGATTGTGCGTGCATTTGACGGATCCAAACGTTCTGTTTTTGATGAAGTCACCTTGCCAGTGAAGATCGGTCCGGAGGTCTTTGACATTGTCTTCTATGTGATGGACATCCAGCCCGCATACGGTTGTTTGTTGGGGCATCCATGGATTCATGCAGCTGGGGCAGTTTCGTCAACTCTCCACCAGAAGTTGAAATATGTCTGGAACGGTCAGATTGTGACCGTGTGCGGTGAAGAAGATATTCTGGTGAGTCACCTATCCTCTTTCAAATATGTAGAGGTGGATGGTGAGATCCATGAGACTTTATGTCAGGAATTCGAGATTGTTGCTCTTGAGAGGGTGGCTTTTGCTGAGTAGAAGAAGCCAAGTGCCTCAATTGCATCGTACAAGCAAGCGGTGGAAGTTGTCAAAGCCGACAATGCAGAAGGCTGGGGCAAGATGGTGGACTTGTCTGTCAAAGAAGACAAATTTGGCATTGGTTATGAGCCTCTCCAAGCAGAGCAGAGTGAGCAGACAGGTCCGAGTACCTTTACCAGCGCTGGGCTGATGAATCATGGTGACGTCTTTGCAGCCAATAGTGAAGACTGTGACAGCGATTGTGATCTGGACAATTGGGTTCGCCCGTGTGCACTAGAGGAGTCTATCAACAACTGGACGGCTGAAGAAGTGGTCCAAGTTACTCTTCAGACAGAGTAATTTTCTTTTATTTTTCATTTTGCATAAAAACCCTACGTTCTGCCCAAGGCGTAGTGGTTCATTGTAGGGCCTCATCATGTTTTAAATGATTATCATTAATAAAGGACGTTTTGCAATCAAATTTTGTGATCCCTGTCTTTCTATTTTTGTTTTTCTTTTTTTCCAAAACAATAAAAATGGCAATGTTTTTGTTTTTAGTGACTTTCTTGAATTCTTTTTCTAAAATAAGGCATTAACATGCAGAAATGATCTCACAGAATCCACTATGAACAGTTCTGTTATGGCTCAGTATGATTTTGATAATCCCATCTACCAAGCCGAAGAGGAGAGTGAGGAAGACTGTGAACTCCCCGCAGAATTGATCAGATTGCTGAAGCAGGAGGAAAGGATCATCCAACCTCATCAGGAGGAGTTGGAGATTGTTAATCTGGGTACCGAGGACGCCAGAAGTGAGATCAAGATTGGGGCTGCTTTAGAGGACTCTGTCAAGAAGAGGCTGATTGAAATGCTGAGAGAGTATGTGGAGATATTCGCCTGGTCGTATCAAGATATGCCTGGGTTGGATACCGATATTGTGGTGCATAGGCTGCCTCTTAGAGAAGAGTGTCCTTCGATCAAGCAGAAGCTTCGCAGAACTAGTCCTGATATGGCTGTCAAGATCAAGGAAGAGGTTCAGAAGCAGTGGGATGCAGGTTTTCTGGCTGTTACCAGTTATCCCCCGTGGGTGGCCAACATCGTTCCCGTGCCGAAGAAGGATGGCAAAGTCAGGATGTGTGTCGACTACCGAGATTTGAACAGAGCGAGTCCGAAAGATGATTTCCCATTACCTCACACTGATGTATTGGTTGATAATATGGCTCAATCCTCGGTTTTCTCTTTCATGGATGGTTTTTCTGGCTATAATCAGATTAAGATGGCGCCAGAAGACATGGAAAAGACGACAGTCATTACACCTTGGGGCACGTTTTGCTATAAGGTAATGCCATTTGGGCTGAAGAATGCCGGTGCTCCCTATCAGAGGGCTATGACGACTCTCTTTCATGACATGATGCACAAAGAGATTGAAGTGTACGTGGATGATATGATTGCGAAGTCGCAGACAGAAGAGGAGCACCTGTTTAATTTGCAGAAATTGTTTGACAGGTTGAGAAAGTTCAGACTGAGGCTGAATCCAAACAAGTGTACGTTTGGGGTGAGATCTGGGAAGCTGTTAGGCTTCATTGTCAGTGAGAAAGGGATTAAGGTTGATCCAGCGAAAGTCAAAGCTATTCAAGAGATGCTTGAACCGAGAACGGAAAAGCAAGTCCGTGGGTTTTTAGGGAGGTTGAACTACATCGCAAGGTTCATATCTCACCTAACTGCCACGTGTGAACCAATTTTCAAATTGCTAAGAAAAGATCAAGCAATCAGGTAGAATGATGACTGTCAGAAAGCTTTTGACAAGATAAAAGAGTATTTGCAGAAACCTCCAATCCTTATACCTCCAGTTCCAGGGAGACCTCTGATAATGTACCTATCAGTGACTGAGAACTCGATGGGGTGTGTATTGGGACAGCATGACGAGTCTGGTCGAAAAGAGCATGCCATATACTACCTTAGCAAAAAGTTTACCGACTGTGAAACAAGATATTCACTGCTCGAGAAAACTTGTTGTGCTTTGGCCTGGGCTGCTCGCCGACTGAGGCAGTATATGTTGAACCATACTACCTTATTGATTTCTAAGATGGATCCAGTGAAATATATCTTTGAGAAGCCGGCTCTCACTGGGCGCGTTGCTCGATGGCAGATGATTTTAACAGAATATGATATTCAGTACACGTCGTAGAAGGCCATTAAAGGTAGTATTCTGTCTGACTACCTCGCCGAGCAACCGATTGATGATTATCAGCCGATGATGTTTGAATTCCCTGATGAAGACATCATGTATCTTAAGATGAAAGATTGCGAAGAGCCTCTTGTCGAGGAAGGACCGGATCCTGATGACATGTGGACACTGATGTTTGATGGGGCTGTGAATATGAATGGCAACGGTGTTGGGGCAGTAATGATTAATCCCAAAGGTGCACATATACCTTTTTCTGCCAGGCTGACTTTTGATGTGACCAACAACGAGGCTGAGTATGAGGCTTGCATTATGGGTATTGAAGAAGCCATCGATCTGAGGATTAAAACTCTAGACATCTACGGAGATTCCGCTCTAGTGATCAATCAGGTCAATGGAGATTGGAATACTAACCAGCCGCATCTGATTCCTTACAGAGATTACACCAGAAGAATACTGACGTTCTTCAAGAAGGTGAAGTTGTATCATGTCTCCCGGGATGAGAATCAGATGGCTGATGCCTTGGCTACTTTGTCTTCTATGATCAAAGTTCATTGGTGGAATCATGTGCCACATGTTGCGGTGAATCGACTCGAGAGGCCTGTGTATGTGTTTGCAGCCGAGTCTGTTGTGGATGAGAAACCGTGGTACTACGATATCAAGAACTTCCTTAAGAGCCAGGAGTATCCTGAAGGTGCGTCAAAGAATGATAAGAAAACCCTGAGAAGGCTAGCTGGAAGCTTTTATTTGAATCAGGATGATGTGTTGTACAAAAGTAACTTCGACATGGTTCTGCTCAGATGCGTGGATAGACACGAAGCAGACATGTTGATGCAAGAAGTTCATGAAGGTTCGTTTGGTACCCATGCTGGTGGTCATGCAATTTCCAAGAAATTGTTGAGAGCCGGTTATTACTGGATGACTATGGAATCCGATTGTTTCAAATACGCTCGGAAGTGCCATAAGTGTCAGATCTATGCTGATAAGGTGCATGTACCACCGAGCCCTCTGAATGTTATGAATTCGCCTTGGCCATTCGTGATGTGGGGCATTGATATGATAGGGAAGATTGAGCCTACTGCTTCTAATGGACATCGCTTCATCCTGGTTGCGATTGACTACTTCACCAAGTGGGTGGAAACATCGTCCTATGCTAATGTTACCAAACAAGTGGTTGCCCGGTTTATCAAGAAGGAAATCATCTGTCGTTATGGGGTTCCTGAGAGAATCATCACTGACAATGGTTCGAATCTCAATAACAAGATGATGAAAGAGCTTTGTAGAGATTTCAAGATTGAACATCACAATTCTTCTCCTTACAGACCGAAGATGAATGGTGCTGTAGAGGCGGCTAACAAGAATATCAAGAAGATTGTGCAGAAGATGGTCGTGACGTACAAAGATTGGCATGAGATGTTGCCTTTCGCTTTGCATGGGTACCGTACCTCAGTGCGTACATCGACCAGGGCAACCCCTTACTCCCTTGTGTATGGTATGGAAGCAGTCCTACCTGTTGAAGTGGAGATTCCTTCTCTGAGAGTCTTGTTAGATGTCAAGCTTGACGAAGCCGAGTGGATTCGAACAAGGTTTAATGAGTTGAGCCTTATCGAAGAGAGACGGCTAGCAGCTGTGTGTCATGGGCAGTTGTATCAGAGGAGGATGAAGAGAGCCTTTGATCAGAAAGTGCGTCCTCGAAGCTATCAAACTGGTGATCTAGTCTTGAAGAGAATCCTTCCTCCCGGTACAGATAACAGGGGCAAGTGGACTCCTAATTACGAAGGTCCATATGTTGTGAAGAAGGTTTTCTCTGATGGAGCCTTGATGCTTACAACTATGGATGGTGAAGATTTTCCGTCCCCTGTTAACTCAGATGTAGTCAAAAAATACTTCGCATAAATTGACCCGCTGGACAAAAAGAATAAAAGAGTCTAGGCAAAAAAGGGCATCCCGGCGAACCAAAAAACAGAAAGAAAAGGTTCGGGCAAAAGTTAGGGATACAAATGAAAAGATTGTGCACCCGGTAAGTCGAAAACCCGTAAGGGCGACTTAGGCAAAAATGGGTATCCCGGTGGATTGAAAACCCGAAAGGGCGATCCAGGCAAAAGAGGGATTAAAGCGAAGACTACAGTCTGAGTTATCTGTATTTCATCGCGCTTCGACGTCGACCGTCTCGAAGGATATGACCAGTCCAATCATTCTTCTCAGAAAGCAAGGAATTTGGGGAGAAATTGAAGATCTATGAGTCATAAAAAAATTGGAAAATAGTGGGTGCCGTATTCACATTGCCATTAGGGTAGATTTTTTCCTTTTGTGTGCAATTACCTCTTCCTAGGAATTGCTTCCTGATGTATTTGCCTTTTCAGTCCCATTTTCAATCAATAAAAGTCGTTATTCAGATAAATTGCTCTCTTGTTTTTATTTTATTGTTTTATTTGCAAAAACGTCCGAATTTTTGATAAACATTGCATATAAAAACATGAAGGCCAGACAATAACGTGCAGAAAGATGAGACATTTGAAAATCATTTTGAATGTTGAGTACGCTTGGGTGTTTTGTGTCCATGCAATCCCCTGGGGCATGTTTGTATGGCTGTTTGCAGGATTTTATCTTTTGATTGCTAGCTAAGCAGGAGCCACCATTTATTCAAAAGGATTTTCAACACTGCCCAGTAGTGTGAGAGGTTGATTTTTATCCAAGACAGATTTAGGGTTCGTCTCCCCAGCGAAGTAAGATCAGGGTTACCTCAGTAGTCAGTTCTGAGATTGATTGCAAATCCCCGGTAGGGTCGTGAAGAGTATTCTCCCCAGCAGGCCTGAGAGTTGGTCTATCCCCAGCAAGTTTGAGTTGGTAGTTCCCCACTGAGTCGGAAGATTGTTATTTCCCCAGCGGAGATGTCGGTAGATAGTTCGTTCCTCAGCAGCCAGGTTTGAAGTGTTGTACCCTCCCCAGGAGTGAGTTGACAGTTTTCCCCTAGCGGAAGTCTGCAGTGTTGTTTCCCCGGCGGATTGGGATTGGATTGTTTCCCCAGCGGTGTCCTCAAGCGGATCGGGTTCAGTAGAAGTCGTCTCCAGTAAGGTTCATCTGTTCCCCAGCAGCAGTGGTTCGTCCCCACAGAGTTGAAAGATCAAATCAGAGTTTGTTCGTCCGGAAGCCGTCGTGCGCTTTCCCAGCAGGGTTCTCCTACATTTGCATTTTGCATATAGTAATCATCATTGCATCCTCAAATCGCGTAGCATTTCCATTCAATATGGAGCATTACGCCATAAAAACTCAAACATATGCATATATATGTTACACCAGTATTATCATATCCCCAGTCGAGGTGGATCGTATTTCAGCACCAGCGTTTGCTACAGTTGCTCCTGACAGCATTCAGGATTGATATCTCCTGAGAGATTTATTTCCCCACTCGTCCGTGAAAGGAAGTTTGGTTGACCCCCCAGCGTGGTCCCCGACAAGTGATTGACCTTGTCTCGACATAAGAATATGTCATTCTCTTGATACCAGTAAGTGTCCTGTCAGCACCCGTGTGTGTTCTTTCCTTGGTGTCAGTAAACACCATTGTTTCGGTGTCGGTAAACATCGAGTCTTTCAGTCAGGTCATCCGTTGATGTCTGATAACCTCTCCGTTGGTTTCGATAAACGTCGAGTTTTTCCTCAGTCGCCTGTTAACGTCTGGTTGTATGTTATCACTCCCAGTCATCGTTAATGTCTGGTCGTCCTCTTTTTGATGTCGGTAAACATCATCTTTCGATGTCGGTAAACGTCGAGTTTTTCCCCAGTCATCGGTAAACGTCTGGTTTTCTTTGTTGATGTCGATAAACATCATCTTTCGATGTTCGTAACATCTTTTCTATTTCCCCAAGTAGAATTCACCTCTCCGTTGGTGTCGATAAACGTCGAGCTTTTTCCTATTCGTCCGTTGACGTATAGTTGTACCCTTCCCCAGGAGTCACCTCTCCGTTGGTGTCGATAAACGATGAGTTTTTCCTATTCGTCCGTTGACGTATAGTTGTACCCTTCCCCAGGAGTCACGTCTCCGTTGGTGTCGATAAACGATGAGTTTTTCCTATTCGCCCGTTGACGTCTAGTTGTATCTCCCCCACAGGTCATCCGTTGATGTCTGTTCACCTCTCCGTTGGTGTTGATAAACGTTGAGTTTTTTCCCATTCTTCCGTTGACGTCTGGTTGCACATTCTGGTTCCCAGTCATTCGTTAATGTCTGGTCGTCCTTTTTGATGTCGGTAAACATCATCTTTCGATGTCGATAAACGTCGAGTATTTTCCCCAGTCATCGGTAAATGTCTGTTTGTTCCCCAACTAGAGATCCCCAGTAGAGTCGTTGGTAAACGTCCTGTCTGGTTTTCGTTTGCAATTATTTTGTCATCCGTTGATGATCGTTTTTCTTTTGATGTAGGTAAACATCATCTTTCGATGTCGGTAAACATCGTGTCTCATCCCAGTCATCGGTCAATGTCTGTTCGTCCTTTCTTTTGATGTCGGTAAACATCATCTTTCGATGTCGGTAAATGTCTGAAGGTGAGAAAAACAAGAAAGGGGGGGGGGGGGTTTGAATTGTTTGGAAAATAAGCGCTTTTTCAAAATGAAAATCACACAAGGATTTTTATACTGGTTCGCTTATAACACAAAGCTACTCCAGTCCACCCGGCCAAGGTGATTTCGCCTTCAACAAGGACTTAATCCACTAATATTGAAAGATTGATTACAAACAACGTCTAAGAGAAAGATCTCTTAGTCCTCTCAAGTATACAGACTACACAGAGTCACTTGAGGAAATACAACAAAGATTAAAAGCTTATGTAATCTAGACTGCTTCTAAGATAAGCAAATATTACAACAATAAGAACAAAAAGGTTTCACGTTTCAAGCAAAAGCTTCGTGAAGATTGAGAGAATAAAAATGAGTTTATGTGTGTTGATGTTTCAGTATGTGCTTGTTTTTTTTCTTAACTTTCCAATGTTGATTTGCAATCCTTTATATAGGAGAGAAAGAGCCGTTTGAAAGATCATAGCAGATAATAACTCTTGAATAATAATTAGTGCCATAACTTATGTTGCTTGTTGTCAAAGCAACTTTCTCTTCTTGAATGACTACTTACCACAAATAGTTCCTTATCATTTGTATTTTTGGAGCTAACGTCTCTTTCTGTATTAGGAAATCCATTTCCATAACTTTACTTGAAGCTAACGTTACTCTTCCTTATTTAGCAATTCCATAATCAAGGTTTTCGTGTTTCTGGAGATCTTGGAATCTTGCTATCTAACTTCTGATATTGATCTGTTTTTGAGTTCTGATGGTTACTTCAGATAGCGCTGAGAACTTCTGAAGTTTGACATACGTTGTTCAGAGTCAGAACTTCTAGAGCGTACTTCTTGTTTAGATGCTTCTGATACTTTGCTGTTTTGCTCAGAGTTAGACTTTCCAGAAAGTGTTTCTACTTCAGATGCTTCTGGTCTTCTGATAATTTGTATCTGATATGATTCTGTATCTGATAATTTCTTCCTTCTTTCCTTAGAACCCTGCACACTTAGAAACTTTTCGTTAGGGTGCCATTTTTGGTTTCATCCTTTGTTATCATCAAAATCATGGAATCTGTTGTAGAATAATTTTTGTTCTTACAATCTCCCCCTTTTTGATGATGACAAAACAAACTTAATTAGCAGATGAAACATAAACAATATCAGATCAAATAGACAAGAGCTCCCCCTGAGATAGGCTAGGGAGTTCAGAAGTTCTTACCAGAGCTTCCAAGCAATGAGGTTTCTTGATACCTTCTGCAATTTCTTAAGTCTAGAGTTAGATAAATTTATTTATAAGAAAAATATGTTGCAGAGTGCTTAAGGTATTTAGACATTATTTTCATCACAGCTATTAATGACTTCTCCCCCTTTTTGTCAGAATCAAAAAGACATAGCAAAAATAATAAACCAAGAGAAAAACATTGTATTCAGATAAAAAGCAATAGAGGCAAAAGGAACAAGTAAACATCAGAAACAGAGAAATCAGAGCAACAAGCAATAAGTCCTAAGTGCCTAGGGGTTCGGAGGCGGAGGCATTCTCTGAAGCAACATAGCCAGCATGTTTTGAATGTTGTCGTTGACAGTGTCTTGCTTATCCATTCTGACCTGGAGTTCCTTCTGATCTTTCTTCAGTTCTTCCAGAGTCTGGATAACCATAGGAACAACAGATGAGGACTCCCCCTGAGTCAGAGCCTGCTGTGCTTCAGCAGCGGCCTTTGCTTCAGCTTCAGCAGCAGCTTGTGCCTCAGCTTCGGCAGCAGCAGCAGCATCAGCCAGAGCTTTAGCTTCAGTTTCCTTTACCCTTAGAATTTCAGCTTCCCTTGCTTTTTCTTCCTCCAGCCTTCTAGCTTCTTCTTCAGCTTCCTTTGCCAATCTCTCTTCCTCTAGCCTTTTAGCTTCAGCTTCTCTTGCAAGTCTTTCCTGGAGTCTTGCCTCAGCATCTCTGATGTAGCCATTTCTGACTTGTTCAGAGATGTTCTTCAGCTTAAAAGCCTCAGAGGTCATCCAGCCAATGACTCTGTTCCAGTGTGTCCTTACAGAGTCAGGATCATCACTGATTTCAGAGTTAATGGTCAGAGACTTGACCTTTTGTACTGAAGCCCCTGCGAACAGCATTATGGCTTCCTCAAGGGTAGGTATAGAAAGGTCAGGTTCAGAGGTATGAGGTGGAGAGGTTGAAGGGCTGAGATTTAATGTTAGAGGTTCAGATTCTGCTTCAGGTTGAGGTTCAGATCTTTGGGGTGAAGCGTAAAGAGGGTTTAAGTCTAATGGTAAAGGTTCAGTTTCAGCTTCAGGTTTAGGTTTAGCAGAGGTGTTTGGAGGGGTGATATCAGAGGTGTGGAGGTCAGAGGGTTGAGTTTCAGAAGGTTGGTCTTCAGAAGTAATGTTGGTTGTTTGTTCTGGTGGAGGTGAAGTTGCTTCAGATTGTGTTTGTGTTGGTTGTTGTGAAGCAAGGTTTTGAGCCTGAATTTGGGCTAAGGTTGGGGAGTCAGGGTCAGAGTATTCTTGGTCAGAGGAGAGAATAAGGTATGGAGGTGATTCTGGGGCTGAAGATGAAGAGGAACTGGTTTGGTTCAGTTCTTCAGCTTCAGATAAAGGTAGTGTTGTATGGGCAAGATTAAATTTTGGTCGAGGTTCTGAGGTTCTGGTTGTAGAAGGTGGGGTTTCAGAGGTTGTGTATATGGGTGGTGTTGGGAGAGGATTAGAAGAAGCCATAATTTGTTCAGAGGGAATAGAGGTAGTAGACGTATCAGTAGTTTCTTGCAGAGGCGCTGGAGATCTTACTTCAGAAGTTTCTCCTATCCTTGCTCTCTTTGCCTTTGAAGATTTATGCTTAGAGGGACCTCTTTTGAATCTGACAAAGTCTTCTTCTGATTCTAGACAATCGTCCAATCTGAAGTCAGAGATATCAACTCCTTCATCCTTCAGACGCTGTATGTAGAGGAGGATTGCATCTACAGGTTCATTCTTGAAGAACCTTGCAAGACCATGGGGCAGCTTCCTCTGATCTTTCAAGGCATCCCAGGAGGTATCCATAGTGGGTCTGACTTGAATCTTCTTCAGAATTCCCATACTCTTCAGATTTCTGGCGTTCAGAAGCTTTCCAGTATCTATCGCCAGATCTTGCATCAGCCTGTTCTTCTCCAGATGATCTACCAACCCATTCTCAATGAAAACATCAGATATAAGCCTTCCCAGAGGGATGTAGGATCTGAGTTTCATGTTGTTTCTGGTTTCCCTCACAGAGTCTCTGAGGTATCTGAAGAGAAGTGCAGGAAGGCAGAGCTTCACACCCTTGTGAATGCAGTAAAGAATGCACTTCTGATCTGCATTGATGTAGTCAGAGGAGTTTGATGTTGGGCGATGATGAATGGTTCCCAGAATGATCTTGAGCCATACTCTGAGGTTCTGATGAAGCTCTTTGTTCTTTGAAGGATTTCCTTTAGTGTTATGTTTGAAGATGGTTGGATTGATCACTTCAGCAATGCGCTTTGACCTAGGGTTGATGTTGTAAATCCTTTTTCCTCCAGTTTTCTCCATGTTTAGTAAAAAAGCAATTGACTTTTCAGTAATTACTATCTTTACCCCCAATACTAAGGAGACGATGAAGTGGTCATCAGCATCAGCAAATCTCCAGAATTCTTTGATGAGATTTGGGTAAACAGGGCCATAAAGCCTTTGGAAGTAGTTTTCCCACCCTTGAATACAGAGTTCTTCAGTAAGATCTACTCCATTTCTCCTCATGTTGTCAAAATCCACCAGTGTTTCACATAACACATCCAGACCCTCAAAGGGAGTTGCTAGGTTAATGTGAGGTTGACGCTCAAGAATATGGGGTTCCTTGTACACTGGAGTAATGGAAACGCCTGTAATAGTTGGAGTTGGAATGCTTGAACTTTGGGCAGTGGTGTTGGATTCCATTTGCTGAGAAAAGTTGAAAACTTGTTGTTGTTAAGCATCCATAGTTGATGAAGATGAAGGTGAAGATGAAGAGTTTGTAGAAATGCTTCAGAGAGGGTTTGAGAGTGAGTGAGAGTGATAAGTGTGTGAAATGTGAGAAAAGTGTTTAAATACCCTAAATGAAAACACATGCAAAACGACACACATTTCAGCGTTAGCACAAGAATCAAGTTAGCACGCTTGGGGGGAGACATGATTAAGGCTCATTAATGAGGGTCTAATCCCAACAGTATGCACACTGCTCGAGGAGATATCAAACGTTTCCCTTTTGATTTTCTTCTGGACAGCTGTCTAGAAGTTCTAGGGTTGGACGCTAAGTGCTCCACGTGTTGATGTATCTGATTTTCAGGAATACCAAAGGATTGGTTCCTGGAGATTTCTAACTCAGATAGCTTCTTACCTGGTAGAAGTATCAGAGTCAGAGGCAGAAACACATTTGTTTATGTCAGAGTCTCATTTTACATCTTCAGAGCCACACTTCATTCAGGGCAATTTTGAATGTTCAGATTTTCTAAGATAAAAAGAAATCTATCTTCAGCTAGAGGCTTAGTAAAGATATCTGCCCATTGATGATCTGTATCAATGAACTTCAATGTTACTATCCCTTTCTGAACATAGTCTCTGATAAAATGATGTTTTATTTCAATGTGTTTAGCTCTGGAATGTAGAATGGGATTCTTACTTAGACAAATGGCAGCAGTATTATCACAGAAGATAGGAATGTTACTCTCAAAGATTTGCAGATCTTCTAACTGGTGCTTCATCCAGAGCATCTGAGTTGTGCACAGTGATGCTGAGATATATTCTGCTTCTGCAGTTGATAGAGCGATAGTTGACTGTCTTTTGCTAGCCCAGGATATCAGATTGTTTCCCAGAAGCTGGCAATTTCTAGATGTGCTTTTTCGTTCTAGTCTATCTCCTGCATAATCTGCATCACAGTAACCAGAAAGTCTATACTCTGATGTTTTCTTATACATCAGGCCCAGGTTAGGAGTTCCTTTCAGATACTTAAGAATTCTCTTAACTGCTGTTAAATGAGATTCTCTAGGATCTGATTGGAATTTGGCACAGAGACAGACACTAAAGAGAATATCAGGACGAGTAGCAGTCAGATAGAGAAGAGAGCCTATCATACCTCGATAGAGCTTCTGACAAACCTTTGCGCTTACTTCTTCCTTTTCAAGAATGCATGTTGGATGCATTGGAGTTTTTGCAGAGTTGCAGTCAGCCATGTCAAATTTCCTCAGAACATCTTTAATATATTTGCTTTGAGGAACATATGTAACATCTGAATTTTGGTTAATTTGAATTCCCAGAAAGAACTTTAGTTCTTGCATTAAGCTCATTTCAAATTCTGCCTGCATTAACTTAGAGAATTCTGGACAAACAGAGGCGTTAACTGAACCAAAAATAATATCATCAACGTATATCTGGCATATCATGAGATCATTGTTAAGGTTCTTACAGAAGAGTGTGGAGTCAACTTTCCCTCTGATAAAATTGTGTTCCAGAAGAAAATTGCTTAAACGTTCATACCAAGCTCTGGGAGCTTGTTTAAGTCCATATAAAGATTTTTTAAGTTTAAAAACATGTTCTGGAAAATTTGAATTTTCAAAACCTGGAGGTTGGTTGACATACACTTCTTCTGATATATAACCATTAAGGAATGCACTCTTGACATCCATTTGATATAGTTTAATAGAATGGTTAATAGCAAAAGATACAAGAAGACGAATAGATTCTAACCTTGCGACTGGAGCAAAAGTTTCATTATAATCAATACCTTCTTGTTGACTATAACCTTGAGCTACCAGTCGAGCTTTGTTTCTGACGACTTCCCCTTTCTCATTCAGCTTGTTTCTGAATACCCATCTGGTTCCAATAACGTGAGTGCCTCTGGGCTTTGGAACAAGATCCCAGACATCATTCTTTGTGAATTGATCTAATTCTTCTTGCATGGCTGAAACCCAGTCGTTATCTTGAAGTGCTTCATCACAGGACGTAGGCTCAATCAGAGACACTAGTCCCAGAGGAGTATCTTCAGAGGTCCTGAAGGTAGATCTGGTTCTAACAGGTTCGTCCTTGTTTCCCAGAATCAAATCTTCAGATACGTTGATACGACTTTTAGCTTTCTTTGGGATTTCTGGGGATTTAATTTCTTCAAAGTTCTGAGTGACAGTTGCTTCTGGAACTTTATCAGATCCTGCAAGAGTGATTTCTAAATCTGCAAAATTTTCAACTAGCTTTGACTTTTCAGGGTCAAGCTTATCATCAAATCTGACATGAATTGATTCTTCCACAATTTTGGTTTCTGTGTTGTATACTTTGTAGCCTTTAGAGCGTTCTGAGTATCCTAACATAATACCTTTCTGTGCTTTGGAATCGAACTTGTTCAGATGTTCTTTAGTGTTTAAGATAAAGCAAGAACATCCAAAAGGATGAAAATATGAAATGTTTGGTTTTCTTCCTTTACACAGTTCATAGGGAGTCTTTTCCAGAATAGATCTTATAGAGATTCTATTCTGAATGTAACATACTGTATTTACAGCTTCTGCCCAAAAATGCTTTGCCACATTAGTTTCATTGATCATGGTTCTGGCCATCTCTTGGAGTGTCCTATTCTTCCTCTCTACAACTCCATTTTGTTGTGGAGTTCTAGGGCAGGAGAAATCATGGGATATTCCATTAGAGTCAAATAATTCTTCAAAATCTTTGTTTTCAAATTCTCCACCATGATCACTTCTGACTCTAATAATTTTAGCATCAAATTCTTTTTGCACTTTGGAGCAGAAACTAGTGAATACAGAGTGAGACTCACTCTTGTGCTTTAGTAATTTCACCCATGTCCAGCGACTATAGTCATCAACAATGACTAGTCCATACTTCTTTCCATTGACTGATGCTGTTTTCACAGGACCAAATAAGTCAATGTGGAGAAGTTCCAGAGGCTTAGAGGTAGAAACAACATTTTTCTTTTTAAAGGATGTTTTTGAAAATTTTCCTTTCTGACATGCTTCACACAGGGCATCTGAAGAAAACTTCAGTTTAGGTAGGCCTCTGACTAACTCGAGTTTATTTAGCTGAGAAAGTTTCCTCATGCTAATGTGGCCCAAGCGTCTATGCCATATCCATTGCTCTTTGTGAACAGACATCAGACATTTAACATTTTGTTCTTTTAAATCAGAAAGATTAATTTTATAAATGTTGTTTTTCCTCTTGCCTGTGAAAAGGACAGAGCCATCGTTCTGATTAATGGCTTTACATGTTTTTTGATTAAAGATTACATCATAACCGTTATCACTTAATTGACTTATGGATAACAAGTTATGCATTAATCCTTCTACGTAAAGAACATCAGATATAGAGGGAAGAGTACCATTACCAATAGTTCCGGAGCCTCTGATCCTTCCTTTCTGATCTCCTCCAAAGCCTACAAATCCAGCGTCTTTAAGTTCCAGACTTTGGAACATAGACTTTCTTCCCGTCATGTGTCGCGAGCATCCAGAGTCCAGGTACCATGACTGGTGTCTGAACTTTGCTGCATAGGATATCTGCAACATACACAATCTTATCTATCGGTACCCAGAATCTCTTGGGTCCTTTCTGATTAGTTTTCCCAGAGTTTCTTATGACTTTGGGTTTTCTAGCATTTTCAAATTTTTGTTCTTGTGTGTGTGTATAGTGATATGAAAATGGAGATTTAAGTTGGTCACTAGAAGAAGTTTTAACTTCCTTAGGATCATACCCAATTCCCTTTTTATTGTTCTGACTGACTCCATAAATCATGGATGCCATAATACTCCTACCTATTCCATTTTTCAGAAATTCTTGAAAGGCTTCTTCGTATTCAAAAATTATTTTATTTGAAGTTTGTGGTGCTTGAGACAACGCTTCTTCTAATTCTAAGCTTTTTCTTTTTGCTCCATCTCTTTCTAATGTTAAAGATCTGATTGTATCTTCTCGTGCTAGAATTGTCATCTCAAGCTTGCCACATTCTTCAAATTTTGCTTTTAAACAGCCTTTTATGTTTTTAAGCTTTTGTTTTAATTTTGATATGAGCTAAGAGTTTCTGACAAGCATGATTCTAGATCAGATCGAGAGAGTTCAGAAAATACCTCTTCAGATTCTTCATCTGAGCTGCTCCTGGATGTGGTAGCCATAAGTGCCACGTTGGCCTTTTCATCAGAGTCAGATTCTGATGACTCAGATTCACTATCATCCCAGGTAGCCATCAATCCTTTCTTTGTCCTGAAGGTATTTTTCTTGAAGCTTTCTTTTCTAGAATTGTCTTTCTTTAGCTTGGGGCATTCATTCCTGTAGTGACCTGTTTCTTTACATTCATAACAAGTAATATCTTTGTTAGTTTTACCTTTTGAGGTTGATTCTGATCGATCCCCTCTGGGTCTTGGTCTTCTGAAGTTGTTGTTCCTCTTTTTCCAGAGTTGTTTAACTCTTCTGGTCAGGAGGGACAATTCTTCTTCATCATCAGAATCTTCTAGTTCAGAGTCATCAGTATCTTCAGTTTCTGCCTGGAGAGCTTTGGTTCTGTCAGGTTTGCGTCTTTCATATCTGGACTTTAATGCTACGGACTTGTTCCTTTTCTGAGGCTCATCTTCCTCTAGTTCTATCTCATGACTTCTGAGGGAGCTAACAAGTTCTTCAAGACTGATATTGTTCAGATCCTTTGACAGCTTCAGAGCAGTAACCATGGGTCTCCATTTCTTTGGCAGACTTCTGACTATCTTTTTGACGTGGTCTGCAGTTGTGTATCCTTTGTCTAGAACTTTGAGACCTGCAATCAGAGTTTGGAATCTAGAGAACATTGCCTCTATGGCTTCATCATCTTCCATTTTGAAAGCTTCATATTTCTGGATAAGCGCCAGAGCCTTTGTCTCTTTGACCTGAGAGTTTCCTTCATGAGTCATCCTTAGAGAGTCAAGTATATCTTTGGCTGTTTCTCTGTTGGTGATCTTTTCATACTCGTTGTAAGATATAGCATTGAGGAGTATGGTTCTGGCCTTGTGATGATTCTTGAAAACTCGCTTCTGATCATCTGACATCTTACTTCTGGGAACTTCAGCTCCATCCTCTGTGACAGGAGGTTTGTATCCATCTGTGACAATGTCCCAGAGATCAGCATCATAGCCTAGAAAGAAACTTTCGATTCTATCTTTCCAGTAATCGAATTTCTCTCCATCAAAGACAGGAGGCTTAGCATTGTAACTATCCTTTTCATTTGTGTGGGCCATAGTTTTTCTCGTTCTGGATCTCTCTACACTGTTAAGTGTTTGATTAGAAAATCAATAACAGAGCCGGAGCTCTGATACCAATTGAAGGTGAGAAAAACAAGAAAGGGGGGGTTTGAATTGTTGGAAAATAAGCGCTTTTTCAAAATGAAAATCACACAAGGATTTTTATACTGGTTCGCTTATAACACAAAGCTACTCCAGTCCACCCGGCCAAGGTGATTTCGCCTTCAACAAGGACTTAATCCACTAATATTGAAAGATTGATTACAAACAACGTCTAAGAGAAAGATCTCTTAGTCCTCTCAAGTATACAGACTACACAGAGTCACTTGAGGAAATACAACAAAGATTAAAAGCTTATGTAATCTAGACTGCTTCTAAGATAAGCAAATATTACAACAATAAGAACAAAAAGGTTTCACGTTTCAAGCAAAAGCTTCGTGAAGATTGAGAGAATAAAAATGAGTTTATGTGTGTTGATGTTTCAGTATGTGCTTGTTTATTTCTTAACTTTCTAATGTTGATTTGCAATCCTTTATATAGGAGAGAAAGAGCCGTTTGAAAGATCATAGCAGATAATAACTCTTGAATAATAATTAGTGCCATAACTTATGTTGCTTGTTGTCAAAGCAACTTTCTCTTCTTGAATGACTACTTACCATAAATAGTTCCTTATCATTTGTATTTTTGGAGCTAACGTCTCTTTCTGTATTAGGAAATCCATTTCCATAACTTTACTTGAAGGTAACGTTACTCTTCCTTATTTAGCAATTCCATAATAAAGGTTTTCGTGTTTCTGGAGATCTTGGAATCTTGCTATCTAACTTCTGATGTTGATCTGTTTTTCAGTTCTGATGGTTACTTCAGATAGCGCTGAGAACTTCTGAAGTTTGACATACGTTGTTCAGAGTCAGAACTTCTAGAGCGTACTTCTTGTTTAGATGCTTCTGATACTTTGCTGTTTTGCTCAGAGTTAGACTTTCCAGAAAGTGTTTCTACTTCAGATGCTTCTGGTCTTCTGATAATTTGTATCTGATATGATTCTGTATCTGATAATTTCTTCCTTCTTTCCTTAGAACCCTGCACACTTAGAAACTTTTCGTTAGGGTGCCATTTTTGGTTTCATCCTTTGTTATCATCAAAATCATGGAATCTGTTGTAGAACAATTTTTGTTCTTACAACGTCGAGTTTTCTCCCATTCATCCGTTGATGTCTGGTCGAGTCTTCCCAGTCATCGGTAAATGTCTGGTCGATCTTTTCTTGGTGTCGGTGAACATCATCTTTCGATGTCGGTAAACGTGGAGTTTCTTTCCCATTCATCCATTGATGATTGGTAACCTCTCCGTTGGTTTCGGTAAACGTGAAGTTTTTCCCTCTCGTCCATAGACGTTTGGTTGTATCCTTTCAGAATCCCCAGTAGAGTCGTCGGTAAACGTCTGGTCTGATTTCCTTTTGTAAATACCTTGTTCATCCCGCAGAGTGCAAATTTTCCGGTTCTTTGGTATTCAATCCCTGTTTACCCTGAAAGTCTGACAACCAATCCTCTCATTCGTTCGGGTTCCCAGCTGATTGAATAGGGGAAGCTGTAGCACCTCAAATTTGCACCCCCCATTTTGTACATTCATTTCATGTTTAGGTCATTGACATTGCACTTTTCATTGCATAGTTCATTGTATTATCATCTGCATAGTCCACCAAGTCATCAGTCAGACTGGCCTTATGAGATTCAACTATGCAAGCAAGCAAGTGTATTTTCTATGGAATCAAAGCCCTAGGGTTGGTTCAATGAGTTCATGTGACCCAAGGATCATTTTGAAGTGGTTTGGTCAAGAATTGGATGCTCAAGGCTCCTCAGTCAATGATCAATTCATCTGAAACCCTAGAAAGTCAACCAAAGTCAAATGTCAATTCAATCATGGATTTGAAGGTGGGAGATGGTTAGAGATGCCTCATTCATGTGGGAACAAGTCTCATTTGACATTTCAAACATCAACATTGAAAGATTTGAGGTCAGATCAAAACTTGCCAAAAATAGTAAGTGACCTGTAATTTGAAATTGCCAAAAATGGAAAGGTTTTCTCCTCAAGATTACATTATCAAGAAAGCTTCAAATGAATTTTTGTCCAACATGAAAGTTGAAGATCTTTCTCTCCCCTTTCCAAAAAGTCCAAGATCATGAATTTCTCATGTATGGTTGGAGAGATATGATCAAAGCATGGTAAGGTGTACTAGAAGATTCAAATGGGCATAACTTCTCAACCAAAACTCCAATTCAAGTGGCTCTTTTTGCAAAATTCTCCTTATAACCTCTAATTTCCAAAACATCCATTACATGACATGAATTTCACTTGCATGGTCATGTGCACATTCATGAAATTTTGCAAAGAGAATTCCATAAAACAATTTTGGTTGATCATGGGCTTACAAAACCAATTCAGAAACTTGCATGGGCTTTGTTTGAGTGAAATTAAGGTGAATTCCTGTACTGTTCATGCATGCATACCATGCATAGAGGTGAAAATATCAATTTGCACTTACACTCCAAAATGTTAATTCCAATTACCAAATGGCTTAAGCATGATTAGAGAATGATTAGTAGGAGGTATAAAACAAAAACCCTAAATGTTTCAGCAAGGGGACGGCTCATTTTTCAGATCTAAAAGTTTTTCATCAAATTTTTTCTTTCACTTTTTCATGCAATTTCTTCAAACAACATCTATTTCCATTGCTTGATCTTTGTATTTGAAGTGTTCTTGAGTGAATTGGTACGTGGAATTGAATGAAACAGTGCAAGGTTGAAGCATATCAAAGCTTGAAGATATCCATGGCAAATCCAAATTCTGGCAAAATCGTGTGCAATTGAGCTGAGTTTTCTTCTTCAAACACGTGTACAAACATCATATAAGAGATTGGAAGCATCACAAGGCCTGTTAGCTTGAAGAACAACAGTTCTGCTCATCAAGAGGTTCCAAATCGATCTCTCTCTTTCTCAAATTCATTATGTGATTGTTGTAGATCTTGCCTTGCTGAGTAAAATGAGCTTTGAACCACGAATTTTCATGCACAAATGAGTTAGTTACATGCATTTAAAGTCTTGATGTTGATTTGTATTTCTTTCGATTTGCACATGTTTGGTGGTTTCTTGATGAATTATTCATGTATTCTGGATGTATGATGAATGATCTACATGATTATGTGATCAATTTCGAAAACTGGAAATTTTGTTCTTCGTGTTCTTGCTTGCGCTACTGTTCATCCATGGTTGTGCATTGGAGAAGATGATCTGATTTTTAGCCACGGTTTTAGATCCAGCGTACCACACAAATCCGTTGCTTTAAGTGTTAGCCTAGGGTTTAATTTCATTGGTTGCATTGAAACCTCATGCGCGCGCTCCCATTGGTCTGATTATGTTGACCACGTGCTTGACTGCCAGCATATTAAGTGGAACGGCAGCGTTTCACCACTCAGCGCTCACCATTTCCAATTTAATTAAATTCAAATTTAATCCATTAAATCATTATTTCATTTCATTTGCTTCAATTTTTATTCCATTTTATTTTGCATCGTCGAAAATTCATAACAAATTCAATAATGGTCCAAATAATATGGGGATTTTTGCTATGGTTTTCTTTTTTCCTCTAGTTTTTTATCAGCATGATAATCAAATTTGTGCATGGCTGGAAGTTAATTAGTGCTAGGGATTGTGAACATACATGTTTTTTGTACCTTGCTTGCCATATCTCTTGTGAAATGATGAGTTTTAATCCAATGCCTATGAAATTTGGTATGCTTAAACTAGACTCCTTGATGGACATTGTAGTGTCGAGTTTGCAATTTTATCATGTGGCATTACTGAGATATGATCTTATGAATGTAGGTGCGACAATGTGTGTCACACCTTTGCTTGCTCAACTTGATTAATTTGTTTGCCATGCCAAATGAATCCCAAATGCTTTGATTTTTTGCATGATGCTTGGTATGGATGTTGTGATTGATCATGAATTTTCTTGGAATTTTTGGATTCATTTCTGATTTGTTTGAGATGTTTCATTCTGGATGGTCATTTGTGCACTTTTGGATAGTCTTGAATTTCAATCATTTGTGAAATGCTTGTGCTTTATCATATGGATGTGAAATTTTGCACATTGCTTCTAGGAATATTGAAGTTTGTTGTGGTTTTGGTTTGCAGTCTTTGCCATGTTTCATTTCTGTTTTAGGCTTGTACTAAGTTGATGTAGCATTTGGTGTCTCATTTGAGCTTGTTTTGATTGCCTTGCCTTATACAATTTGATTACCATGCTAAATCATGTCCAATTGCCCTAATTTTTTGTGTGTTAATCATCTTGTATGTTCTGTTCAGCCATGAATTTTATTGAGATTAATTGGATCATTTTTGAATTAATGTGCATTTGTTCATTCTGTTGCTTCAATGTGCTTTCAAATTGCATACCTTGCCATGATTGATTGATGAAATGAATTTGGTTGATGCTATTGACATGAGACCTTTTGGATTGTGTTCTTAATTGATTGAGGTTGATTCATTTTGAATTTCATGTTCTATTTTGAATTATTTCTCCCTCTTTGACCCTAGGCCTTGCCCTAGTGGTTTGCCTCTCACAGTTGAGCTTTGTTTTTAGGTTAAGAAGTACATGGCCATGATGGAATTGATTCACTTGTTTGGATGGATTATTTGGTTGATGTTGACTAATCTTGATTTGTTTTGTAGGTTGATGTTAGCTCATTTGAGTGTGAGCTTGTGCCTTGCATATTGTTACATTGCTTGTTTGACTATGTCTGTTGACTGTTGACTATTGGATTGTCTGTTTGGTTTATTTGAGTTGTATATTCATTGAGTTAAATTTTTTTCAGGTACATTAGTTGCCTAAGTTCTTCTGAACTTGCTTTTGCTTTTGCTCAGTTGCTTAAGCATTGAGGTATAATTTCTCTGACTTCATGTAGTCTGGAAGACCTGTCCTGTTATGTGGGCAGGCACCTGTCTGAAGTCCTCCTTAAGAGGCAATTCTTGTGTTTGTTTATCTTTGTCCCTTGTACATATCAAAGACCTCCTAAGTTAAGAGGCATTTCCAGATACAAGAGATGTGTAGTCCATCTCCTGCTAATCAGTGAGTCATCCACTTTGCTCACATACCTTGTGTTGATGCATTGTGGATAATAGCCCAAGATCTTTGTCGTGTCAGTCATGTGGAGTAGAGTCCCACATTCTGGATTCCCACACTTTCATTTGTCTGAATCTCTCCCAGGCCAGGGATAAGAGCTGTGAGGCACACCCCTCACTTCCTATTTCATCCGCTTCACCCTAACTCTCAATGTTAGGGTTAAGAGCTAACATCACCCTGTTACAGTGGTTTGTTTGTCGAGGTTGATATGACCCCTCGACTAAAACCTAACCTTGATTGAGCCAACTGATTGCATATAGTGTGTGCTACTTGTGCTTGTATATCTGTGCTTTTTAGTTTAGCTTGCTTCCTGTGCAAGTTAGGGTTAGTTTGGCTTGCTTCCTGTGCAAGTCATGTTTAGGTCAGCTTGCTTCCTGTGCAAGTTAGATAGAAACCTTAACATAGGGCTATGATGCATGACAACTTCTAGGCTCGAGTCGTAGTCTCCCTAGTAGTTTGTGTCTCCCTTTGTATCTGGTTAGGCTAGTCCTTTTTCCCGGTTTAGGGGAACTACGTCGCCCTGATCCTCATACCAGATGAGGTACGTAGGCAGGAGATGAGTTGATCTCTCCGGGCGCCTTTTTTCTTTTTCACCCCTTTTGTGTGTTTGGAGTCTGACGTAAGTCCAGCGATTGGCAGTCGGTTTCCTGTGTCTTGTTTGCTTGTTGGAGTCTGACATAAGTCCAGCGATTGGCAGTCGGTTTCCTGTGTGTGTGTTTGTTGGTTCGGAGTCTGATGTAAGTCCAGCGATTGGCATTCGGTCTCCATGTTTGCCTGTTTGTGTGGAGTCTGACGTAAGTCCAGCGATTGGCAGTCGGTTTCCTGTGTGGTTTTGTTTGGCGTGCGTTAGCCGAGCTACAAGTGCTCTGATTCTTCTTTAGTCCGAGAAGATACGTATGCATAGGATGCGACATCCCAGCGAGCACGTTTCCCCCTGTCGCGAACTACGTCGACTCTGATGTCTGTGCCTGACAGACTACGTAGGCCCAGGATGCGATATCCTGTCGAGTTAGTTTCTCTTGTTTTCCTGTGTCTCTTTTCAGCCAGTGTGTGATGTTTGTGAGCAGTTTTAGCAACCTTTATCCTTCCTTTTGTGCGTGGATCCCGTCGAGTACGACGGATGCGTAGGGGTGCTAATACCTTCCCTTCGCATAACCGACTCCCGATCCCATCTCTCTCTGGTCGCGAGACCATGTCTTTTCCAGGTTTACTTCGAACGTTTCCTTTCCCTCTTTAGGGATAAATAACACACGGTGGCGGCTCTGTTGTTTCGTTTTCCCGCCGGTTTTTCGCGTAATGCGACACCTGTTAAATGGATTCTTTTCAAGAGTAGAAAATATTGTCTCATAAGTAGTTCTATTTAGACAATCGAAACATCACTTAACTGACGTGAAATACATTCAAACCTGTCTTTATCTGCATCGTATTTATTACCTCCTTTATTTACTGTTATTTTGCAACATAAACACCTCTTTTATATTTCCTTAGATAAACACCATAACGATACTAATCGATAGATTGACGATTTGGTCTCTGTGGGATCGATATTCTTTTATATTACCCTGACGCGATTCGTGCACTTGCCAATATAGCGATCAAGTTTTTGGCGCCATTGCTGGGGACCAACTTCGTCAAATTTCGTACCCTGTTGTTACACCGTCTAGAATAAGGCATTATTATCCGGTAAATGTGAAGAACCTGTAGTACCGGAAATTTATTAGATCCTTTAGCGGAACCCGAACGTTACACTCGTACACGCCTCTTACTCATCCGAATTAAGAAAGCTATGGCCGAGAATCGCGACCGGAGACCTCTTAAGGAATTTTCCCAACCCTCTGACGAGGAACCTAGTTCGAGTATAGTAAACCCCCTCATTCCTGCCAACAATTTCGAACTAAAACCATATTTGCTGCAATTAGTGCAACAAAACCAATTCGCGGGTCTCGCTACTGAGAACCCGAATCAACATTTAAAAGTATTTATCCAACTGGTCGACACCTTTAAATCCAACGGTGCTTCACCTGATGCGATCCGTTTAAGATTATTTCCTTTCTCCCTCAGGGATATAGCACGTTCATGGTTAGATTCACTTCCAGCTAATTCAATAACTACCTTGGAAGACCTTAGGAGAGTATTCCTTGCTAGATATTTTCCCCCCAGTAAGACTGTCGTTCTTCAGAACCAAATAACTAGATTTACTCAAAACCAAGGAGAATCACTCTTTGAAGCTTGGTAGAGATACAAAGAGCTATTAAGAGTCTGTCCACACCATGGCCTAGAACAATGGTTGATCGTTCATACCTTCTACAATGGACTCCATTGTAACACAAAGATGAGCATCGATGCTGCCGCTGGTGGCGCGTTGATGAACAAACCTTACCCTGAAGCTTGTGACCTAATTGAGGATATGGCCCAAAACCATTACCAATGGGGAACTGAACGAGCATCAATAGAGAAAAAGGAGACCCAAGGTGGAATACATGAGATAAGCTCTATGGACATGATGCAGGCGAAAATGGACGTTTTAGCCCTTAAGGTCGAACATATGTCTACAAACACTAACACCGCAGAGGTAGTCCACACAGAGTGTGAACTTTATGGATCTAAAGGACACGAATCGGAAGAGTGTAACCTTTTGAACAACCTGAACACCGACCAAGTGAATTACGCCCAAGGTAACCCATTTTCAAACACCTACAACCCTGGATGGAAGAATCACCCAAATTTTTCCTATAAAAACCAGAACCCTATCCAAAATTATGCACCTCAGAGGCCACAAGGTTATCAAGCCCATAAACCAAATCAATCTATGCAAGTTGTGCCCCAGAAGCCTAACCTTGAAAAGATCATAGAGAGCTTTATATCGGGCTAGACTCAGCAAAATAAAGAATTCCTAAACCAGAACATTCACGTAAACGAACTGATAACGCAATTAGGGACCAAGGTTGATCAGATAATCACTCACAACAAGATGCTTGAAACCCAGATCTCACAGGTAACACAAAACCAAGCCCCACAAACTACACCTGGAGGACAATTCCCTAGACAACCTCAACCAAACCCTCGAGGGCAAGCTAACGTTATCTCGTTACGAAGTGGGACCGCTTACGAAGGGCCTCATAACCCAGTAATGAGCGAGTCCAAAACTTCTAGAGGAAATATACCTACCAACCAAGAAGAGGAACCAGTGGAACCCGAAAAACAAGTCGACCAAGAAGGTGAAGCCAAGGATAAAACTTACAAACCACCACCCCCATACAAACCACCAATCCCATATCCACAAAGACTTAAATAAACAAAAATCGATAACCAATACCAAAAATTCATAAAAGTAATAGAGAATCTTCATGTAGAGATTCCTTTCTTCGAATCCATCACCCAAATTCCATCTTACGCCAAATTTCTCAAATACATCTTAACCAACAAGCGTAGGCTCGACGATCCCAAACCCTTGGAATGCAACTTTATTTCCGAGGATAAACTTTCTAAGAAGGAGAAAGACCCTGGAAGTTTTTCTATACCTTGCATTTTAGGGAGTCATGTGATCGACAAAGCTTTCCTAGACTTATGCGCTAGTGTGAGTTTAATGCCCTTAGCTGTATGTAAAAGGTTAAACTTAGGAGAATTACAACCAACTAAGATGTCCCTCCAATTAGCCGATAGGTCTGTTAAGTACCCTGTAGGCATTTTAGAAGACATCCTAGTTAGGATCGGTCAACTTTATATCCCAACAGACTTTGTGGTCATGGATATCAAGGAAGACGATGATATCCCTATCCTTTAAGGTAGACCATTTCTATCAACAGCTGGAGCTATAATAGATTTTAAAAGAGGAAAATTAACTTTTGAAGTAGGGGATGAAAAGATAGAGTTTATTCTTTCAAAGTTCTTGATGGCACCAATCATAGGAGACGCATGTTACGCGATCGATATCATAGATGAATGCATAAGGGAATTTGATCAAGAAAAACCTGTGATCGAACTATTTTCAAACCCGAATGAAAAGGATGACGAGCTAGAGGAAACGGAATCTCACACTAACGAATGTTTGGATCTTACTCCAGACCTTTCACCAAATTCTCAAAAACCAGGTCAAGAACTTAATGAATTCCCCAAGAACCTAAGATACGAGTTTTTGGATAAAGAAATGAATCGCCCAGTAATAGTTAGTGCCACCTTAAACCAAGACGAGACAAACCAATTCTTGAATATCTTAAGAAGATACCCCTCTGCCTTAGGGTACAACATCTCTAATTTAAAAGGTATAAGCCCATTTGTGTGTATGCACAGGATCTCGCTAGAGGAAGATTCAAAACCTTCCAAAGAACATCAGAGAAGAATCAACCCTGTAATGAGTGAGGTGGTAAAGAAGGAAGTCCTTAAATTGCTAGAGGATGGTATAATCTATCAAATCTCTGATAGAAAATGGGTGAGTCATGTACATGTGGTACCCAAAAAGGGAGGCATCACAGTCGTATAGAACGAGTAGAGCGAGCATGTAGCTAAACGTATTGAAGGTGGATGGCGTATGTGCATAAATTATAAGAAACTAAATAAGGCAACTAGGAAAGACCATTTCCCCCTTCCATTCATAGATCAAATGCTTGAGCGTCTTGCCAGACACTCTTACTTTTGTTATCTGGATGGATATTCTGGATTTTTCCAAATACCCATACACCCCGAGGATCAAGAGAAAACAACCTTCACTTGTCCTTACGGAACGTTTTCTTACGGACGAATGCCATTCGGATTCTATAATGCGCCAACTACTTTCCAACATTGTATGATGTCAATCTTCGCAGATTATCTTGACGAAATTATGGAAGTATTTATGGACGATTTCTCGGTGTGCGGGTTCGACTTTGAGAATTGCCTCATTAATCTTGAGAAAATCCTAGAGAGATGTGTAGAAGTTAACCTTGTGTTAAACTGGGAGAAGTGCCACTTTATGGTTAAAGAAGGCATAATGTTAGTACATATAATATCTGAAAGAGGCATTGAGGTCGACCAAGCAAAGATAGAAGTTATAGAAAACCTTAACCCTCCTAAGACAGTCAGAGAAGTCCAAAGTTTTCTTGGACACGCCGGTTTCTACCGACGCTTCATCAAAGATTTCTCTAAAATAACAAAACCCCTGACCGGCCTTCTGATGAAAGACATTGAATTCATTTTCGATGAAAAATGTATCGAAGTCTTTAATCAGTTAAAATAAGCACTAATTTCAGCACCCATTTTACAAACTCCGGATTGGACTAAACCCTTCGAAATAATGTGTGATGCTAGCGATTTCGCTATAGGAGCTGTTTTAGGGAAAAGAAAAGATAAGAAATTACATGTAATATATTATGCTAGTAGAACCCTAGATGTCGCTCAACTAAATTATACAACCACAGAGAAGGAACTCCTAGCTGGGGTCTTTGCAATTGATAAATTTAGGTCTTATCTTGTCGGATCTAAGATTATAGTCTATATAGACCATGCACCTATTTGTTGCCTTCTAAGCAAAAAGGATGTGAAACCTAGATTACTCAGATGGATCCTTTTGCTACAAGAATTCGACTTAGATATTAGAGACAAAAAAGGAACAGAAAACGTAGTTGCTCACCATCTTTTCAGACTAGAGCATTTGAAGCCAGACCATTTACCTATACGTGATGATTTCACCTATGACAGATTGATAGCTAAGTTAGATACCTTTCCCCTTGAACCCGATAGAGACAACCTTGGGACAGTTTCAGAAATTAGCAGAGTACCATGGTAGGCTGATTTTGTGAACTATCTAGCTGCTGATATCATACCACGTGACCTCAACTATCAATAGAAGAAGAAGTTCTTTAAAGATATAACACATTTCTATTGGGACGAACCACTCCTTTTCAAAAGAGGAACAAATAACATATTTTGACGTTGCATCCCGGAAGAAGAAGTCAGAAATATCAAAGAGCATTGTCACTCTTCGCCCTATGGTGGACATTCAAGCACATCCAAGACATACGCTAAGATCCTTCAAGCTGGTCTTTATTGGCCAGCATTATGGCGTGATGTCCATACTTATATTGTCCAATGTGGCCGGTGCCAGCGCACTGGAAACATCTCAAGAAGTGACGAAATGCCTTTGAAGAACATCCAAGAAATGGAACTATTCGACGTTTGGGGTATTGATTTCATGGGACCTTTTCCATCTTCGATGGGAAACAAGTACATTTTGGTAGCCATTGACTATGTGTCCAAATGGATAGAAGATATAGCCGCACCCACCAACAACACAAGAGTAGTCATCAAGATGTTTAAAAATAACATTTTTCCCATATTTGGAGTACCACGACTTATCATAAGTGATGGTGGATCATATTTTACATCCAGGATATTTGATAAACTCTTAAGAAAGTATGGAGTAAAACACAGAGTAGCAACACCATATCATCCCCAGACTAATGGTCAAGTGGAAGTATCTAACAGAGAGATTAAGCAGATCTTGGAGAAAATTGTCTCAATATCCAGAAAAGATTGGTCTGAAAAGCTAATAGAAGCACTGTGGGCTTACAGAACTGCTTACAAAACCCCTATTGGAACTACACCATACTAGTTAGTCTACGGGAAGTCATGCCACTTACCTTTTGAACTCAAGCACAAGGCATATTGGGCCATCAAGACCCTGAATTTGGATTACCTAGCATCTGGCGAGAAGCGAATCCTCGATATCCACAAATTGGAAGAACTCCACCAGAACGCTTACGAGAATGCCATTATATACAAAGAACGAACAAAAGCATGGCATGACAAAAGGATTGTGAAAATAGACTTTAATGTAGGAGACTCTATTCTCCTTTTTAATTCGAGATTATGACTTTTTCCAAGTAAGTTGCGTTCGAGATGGATAGGCCCCTTTAAAGTTTCCAAAATCCTAAAATCTGGAGCAGTTGAAATCCAAAACAATTCCTGTAATCCGTTTGTGGTAAATGGACAAAGACTGAAGCAATATCAAGGAAGTGACATCCCCACAGAATGCCTTGGCCATACTCTGATCGACCCTCCAGTCCCTACCTCTGATATATAAAGTTTGAATAGTCAAGCTAACGACGTTAAACAAGCGCTGCATGGGAGGCAACCCATGATTTCTTTTCCTTTGCTTTACTTTTACTATTTCAATTTACATTTTTTATTTGTTTTATGTATGTATATATCTATGTTTAGACTAACATTTACAATGTTTGCGATTTCAAGTGTCCTCAGTTTTTAACCTAACTTTTCAGGATGGAAAATTGCGACATTATGCCAGTGATCTTTCGTGACCCAGTTCAGGAGCAGCGCTATGCCATGCTTTCCCAGCGTCCAGTGTTGCCCATCAGTTATCCTGATTCGAGTTGTATTGAGGCATTAGGCATTGAGCCTAGTGTCAGGCATTTGTATAATCAGTTGAAATGGGATGAATATACTGATGCGATGCATGTGACTTACATGAACCTCACTTTGGAGTTCTTGAGCTCGCTGACCTACGAGCCTTATGTTGGTCACGCTAGTGATGGTGGCTACATTAATTTCAGGTTGTTTGGGATAGAATACACCTTCAACCACAAGCGTTTTGGTGACTTACTTGGATTTCAGACTTCTAATGATGCCTCATCTGAGCTCCCCATGAGTTATTTCCTGAGTAGAGACGTTGAGAAGTTTTGGAGTGACATCACATATGGAGGTAGCCTTGACCCTTCCACCCAAATCTCTAACAAGATCCATAATCCTGCTTTAAGATACTTTCAGATGATTGTTGCCCACACCTTCCTGGGAAAGAGTGACCCTGATACACATATGAGTGCTGAAGAGATTTTCTTCATGTACTGTACCACTCAGTCACGCCCAGTAGATTGCGGAGCTTTTATGATCGAGAGTCTCTATCTTAATGCTTGCTCCGCTGTGAGCCCTATACACGTTGGAAGCACGGTGACTCATATAGCCTCCGCCCTAGGACTTGATAGAAGACTATTTCACCTAACGTCTTACTGCAGCTACACCTTGATGGATATTGACTTCTGTATGGACTGTGGCCTCATGAGGAGATCTTCCTTCCAACCGGATCAATACAGGCTCTTGATTGAGGGTGAGACTATTCACTACTTCACTTTACCGGACCCTCAGGTAACTTATGTTATTGATCAGGCCAACTGGGCCTATGCCTTAGAAGGCCAAGGCGAGACAGTCGACGAGCAGAGAGTCGCACCTACCAGAATAAAGGTGCTCACCAATATTCCAAATCTTCAAAGTTTAAGCATGCAGTCTGAGTTGGTTAAGCTCCGTATGGAGATAGCCCAGCTTCGCCAGAAGCTCGCTGATGTTGCTTTGCAGGTCGAAGTATCAGTCACCATACATGCCACTGAAACCGATATACTAAATGATGAGATCTCCGACCTCTGACACCATATCACAGAGCTTCGAGGATACGGAGTCGAGGAGACTCCACTATACCCTGAGCATTGATGTTATCACCAGTCGAGAGATGCCGTTTGATTTACCTATTTCCCGTTATTTATTATTTATGTTTGTTTTTATTGTTCCTTTTGACTTTATGCTTGTTTTTTTTTCTTTCCTAGGATCTCTCGACCGTGACCTATTACTAACTTTCACACACACACACACACACACACACACACACACACACACACACACACACACACACACACAACACACACACATATATATATATATATAATATATATAATATATATATATATATATATATATATATATATATATATATATATATATATATATATATATATATATATATATATATATATATTGTTATTATTATGTTTTTATGTCCATTTTCATTTTATTTTATTTTTATCTCATTTTGTTATTTTATTTTGTTTTACTTTATTTTGTTTTGTCAAGCTTAATAAAAAAATAGCATACCATAGAAACCTATGTGCACCCCCTACAAAAATGAAGACAAAAAGTTATGGCCCAAGAAGCAATCCGGCCCAACCAATTCCGAAGCCATGGCGGGCGCCATAAGCCTCGTGGCGGGCGCCATGATGTCTGAACCTTTAACGGGACAGAATCCCTAATTTCACCATTTTCACCTTCTTCAACCTCTCCAAACCCATTTTCTCCTCCTCTCAACTCCATCAAAGTTCACGAAAAAAATCCCAACTTTCTCATTTTAACTCCAAGCCATTACCATTTCCAAACTTCACTTCTCCATTTCTCCACCAAAAACCCACTAAAACTCCATTTTTCACTTCCTTTCCATAAACATCCATTTTTCTCTTCAATCACCATTAATGGCTGGAATGGAGTTCAACAACATCATTCTTCGCAGAGGAAAACCCGGAGAGCGACAAAACAAAATTTTACAAAAATTGCAATCTCGGGAAGTCCTTACTACCAGGTATGTAGACAAAGATTGTTTGTACACTTTAGGGACATACCATAGTGTTTTTCATATGCTTGATACTTTAGGATTACACGATATTTTTGCTAATAAAGCACCCACCTATGATAGGCTGACTAGGGAATTTTGGAGTTCCCTAATTTACACTGTTTAACCTGGAACTGCTAGCACGGTAGGTACCGTTTGTTTTAGAATGTTTAATGTGAAATACGAGTACACTACCGATGCCTTAGTGGGATTGTTTGGAATGCCTTACAGTGAGAGTGCCATCTGCGAGACACCCTTAGATGTTGAATGGGCACTCGAAGCATTTACTTTTTGGAATAGATTATCAAATGTGGTTGTCACTTCCTTTAAAGGAATTTTAGCTTCTAATATTCATAACCCGACCATACGTATTTTTTGATACCTTTTGGCATGTACTATTTTTGGTCGGGAGAATTCTAACAAAGTAAATGCTCATGAGTTGCTATTTTTACAGGGCTGCCTCACTAATCACAGGATCAATCTTGTTCCTTTTATGCTTGCACAAATGTCTGACATTATTAAAAAGGGAGGAACCATTTCTTTCGGTGGTTTAATTACTTCTATTGCTAGAGCGTTAAATCTCAACGCTGAGTTAGCCACCTTGCAACCACTCCCTCACCGCACCATTAACTTAAATTTTTTGAAGGATATGAAATTATGCAAGGTGCGGAGAGCAGGTGGTTTTCACCTCATGATCCATGGTGTAGCTATACCCATTGTTGTTTGACCTTGCTCTCAGCGTACAGATGTGCGACATGCAAGGAACTGGACATATGATATTGATGCTCCACCTTTTATCGGTCCTTTACCACCGAATGTTTCTATGGACGATGATCAAGGAACCGATGATGAGTATGATCGGCGCGACCAGTCACCTGCTCATGATATTCCTACTGCATCACCTGCACACACTGCACCTTCTTCTTCTGACCATTTTTCAGGTATCGCTCCCGGTTTTTACATCACCGAGGAGATGTGGCGCGAGCACCTGGCTCGTGGGGAAAGGCGTGACACCCTTATGAATACCATAAACCAACAACTGACAGATAATATGAGTTTTATGGTAGCTTCCCAGCAGCGTAGTGATCAAGCACATTAGACTATCACTGAGTCCTTACTTGCGATCACTAATGAGCAGCATCGCCGGCGACAGGCTAATGAGTGTCACTTCGCACTTATCGAGGCCACCCGAGGGTCTCTCTTAGGTCTCTCTAGCCAGCTACAGGAAGGACTTAGTACTCGTAGCAGACGTCGTCGACCCAGGCATCCTGACCAGGACGGTGATAGTGACGGTACCGGTGATCACCCATAATTCTCTCTCTCTCTCTCTCTCTCTCTCTCTCTCTCTCTCTCTCTCTCTCTCTCCAGGTTACTCCTACCCTATCTCAAATCGAAACATTGAGGATAATGTTCGGTTTAAGTGTGGGAGGAGATTTTTATCGCTTTTTATCTCTTTCCTTTATTTTTAGTATGTTTTGTGTGTTTTAGTTGTTTGCTTTTTCTTTCAATAAATAACATGTGTTTGACAAGTCATTTGTGTAGTGTATCCGTACTTCTCCCATTTCTTTAACCTTACCCAAAAAAAATTGTGAGCAAAGAAAATAGTGCATCTTGAATATTCAGGCTATAAGACAGGTTTATGACGGGATGTAAAAGACTTGGGAAAACTTTTTCTAAAAAATCAATATTGTCTTAACACCGTAAGCTTCATGATTATAAGAGTCGATCCCGATACCCCATATGTTGTGGCCCAAATTTTTATTCCAAATAAGTCCTTAAGTAGTTTATCCTTGCAGTCAGCTTCGGCTTAAGCATGCTCTACGTAGGGGACCGATGAAAATAAGTGAATGATCACAAAAATTCCTGCTTTGTTCTTAAGTTGTATGAAAATCCAGGCTACGTGACTTTCACACGGTCATTTAACCCAGCAAAATAGAGACATATGCGAAACATGCAGAAAAAAAATAAAAATATATATATATATATATATATATATATAAGAACATGCTTATTGTTGTTTGGTTCAGAGGTATCTGGTGCTGAACTTTGTAGGGTTGATTACGATCCAATCTCCCACAACTGCAAATTGGGTTAAATAAAGGGGTTACACCAACTTATGTACCAGAGCCCCATGCTTAAGTATATATATAAGAATATGCCTATTGTTGGTTGGTTCAGAGGTATCTGGTGCTGAACTGTGTAGTGTGGATTACGATCCAATCCCCCACAACTGCAAATTGGGTTAAATAAAGGGGTTACACCAACTTATGTACCAGAGCCCCATGCTTAAGATCATAATCACTAATCGGTCACCTTACTATGAGTATGTACGGATAAAGGGATTAATATGATTGCACCTGAACGAAAAGGACTTTAAGAAGACGAAAAGAAGGCATAGGTATGGTGGGGTAATATGGATAGATTTGTATAGGAACGAAGTCTATAACCGCATTTGCGTGAAGTGTCACTACAATATCCTTAGTTCGATTCGTTAGTACCTATCGATACATTCCTTGAAAGAACTTATAAGTCTTTTTGACTTGAATTAACTCTAGTTGATATTGTTTTTCTTGCATAAACTATAAAGAGTTTTGCTTGAGGACAAGCAAAGGTTTAAGTGTGGGAGAATTTGATCACACTGAATCACACCGCATTTTTGACTCGGATTTCACATGTTTATTAGATCTTTATTATCATTTTGCTTGTGTTATGCTCTCTTTTATGTTGTTTTCAGATATTTAGCTCTTTCATGACCCTTTTAGAAGAAACGAAGCAAAAAGACCAAAAATTAAGGTTTTTCGGCAAATATTGTACACATGGCGTTGCACATGGCGGCCGCTATAGGAGAAGCCATGACTCATCAGCCCTCAACAAGGAGGTAACTGCCACGTTCCCATGATCTTTCCCATTTCCACACATGGCGGGCGCCATGAAGGGGTGGTGGACGCCACCTTTGCAATTCACGTTCCCACTAAGGAGAAGTTGAGGGGCACCATGGTCTTTGCAAGCTTCTAAAATCCTCTTTAAATAGGTCATTCCATTTCATTTCCAAATCATCCAACTTAGTTTACAACACTAAGACTATATTTATCATCTGTAAAGCGGTAATCCGTCACATCGGGGGGTTATCGCACCTTAGTGAGATTGAGTTGGGGCACTTCGATGTTGCTGTCGTTTTTATCTTCAGAGTCGAAGGTTTATTTTCCTTGTACCAGATTTAAAGCCTTCGTTTGGAGCAGTTTCATGTTTAATTGCTTTTATTTATTTTACTTGTCTTGCTTTACTTTATTTAATGTTTGTCTACGCTTTACTTTATTTCATTTCTGTCTACGCTTTACTTTATTTAATTTCTGTCTATGCTTTACTTTATTTAATTTCTGTCTACGCTTTATTTTATTTAATTTTTGTCCAGGCTTTACTCGTTCTTTACGCCTTACATTCTAAAACAAATTTTCATCATGATCAATATCATTGTGTTTGTTGGTATTACCATGTCTGGCTAAATCATTCAAAGGTTAGAATGTAAGGATCGCGGTTAAAGAGATGTTTCACATATTGAATCTGTAGAAATGCTTTAAAGGCTATTTTGATTTTTAATTTGAGTTTTCTGAAACAAACTTGGTTAGTTTTAACTACTCAAGGAGTGCGAAAGCACCCTGGCTTAGTTAACTAGGAATTTTTATCACTTTAAGGAAAAACGATTTTAGAAACTGTTTTCGGACGCGTTGATAGATTTAAAATCAGAAAACTCCTTGGGTAAACTTTCAAAATCAAAATCACTTTTCAACTAAGTTTACGAGTCTTATTTCTTAAAAATAATTTTACTACTTTAGCGTTCTGCGCACCTTTTATAAGTGACAATAAAAGGCTTTAATTTAAGGGTAAATCGGTTCTAAATACGCGAAAGCAACAATTCTTGTTAAATGGATTCTTTTCAAGAGTAGAAAATATTGCCTCATAAATAGTTCTATTTAGACAATCGAAACATCACTTAACTGACGTGAAATACATTCAAACCTGTCTTTATCTGCACCGTATTTATTACCTCCTTTATTTACTGTTATTTTGCAACATCAACACCTCTTTTATATAGCCTTAGATAAACACCGTAACGATAGTAATCGATAGATTGACGATTTGGTCTTTGTGGGATCGATAATTCAAACCATCCTTTCTTGTTTTTCTCTACCTTCATATTGGACCTTATCCTTTGTGTCTAGATGTACATTTTTACATTAGGATACTTAAAATCAGTTTAGAAATGTTTTTACAAGTTTAAATTAAGATTTCATGTGAAAAACTAATCTAGAGGTCGACACATACTGAGGATTTTTCAAAACAAAAGCCTTTGTTTAGTATGTGTTAACACATACACATTTCAGGTCGACACATAGGACTTTCAGGTCGACACATGCGTCCTATAGGTCGACACATGCTGTGTTTTTGGCATGACCAAAGCCATTATCCATTTGAGGTGTACACATAGGGCTTTTCAGGTTGGCACATGAAATTTGAGGTCGATACATGCTGTTTAAAAGGCCAAAAATCTCGAAAAACTTTCTAAGTATTAATTTTCTGCTCTTTTCTCACTTAGACACACACACACACACACACACACACACCTATATATATATATATATATATATATATATATATATATATATATATATATATATATATATATATATATATATATACACACACACACACACACACACATTCGTGCATCTTTTTTTAACCATTGAAACCAAAGAATATATAAAGCAATTGTCGTTACCTTCAACCTTTATCTATGCATACACATAACAATTACACATAATCATTTTTGTTGGATGACGTCTAGATTTAGGTTTAATAAGGTCCAATTTAAGATTTGTAAAATCAATTGGGTTGAGATTAATTTGGGAGTTTCATTGATAAAACCAATTGGGGTTTTACCTCCACGATTAATTGTGATTTGGAGGTTTTTGGCACAAGATTTTTCAATTAGGATTAAGCTGAATGAAAGCTTTGAAGATAAGGGGTCTCTATTAAAGAAGTAGTGGAACCGGAGGATCAAATTGAAAATCTCATGATACTTGATCTTGTTTAATATCAAGGGAAGATTGTTTGGAATGAAAGCTTTGAATGTCTAAAATTTACTCTAAATGACATTCCAAGTTCCAATTTTCACACACACTTGCATAAGCTTCTAACATGAATTCAACATATTGCACATTGGACTTTGGATCAGATGGCATCATTTCATGGGCCTCATGCACGCTCATGCATCCATGCAAGGGAGAATTTGAAGTTTTTCCAAATTTGGAAGTGTGCAAATATCATTCACATTGGCTATAAATAGGACCCTTGATGATCAGAAATGGGATCCCTCTTACCCAAGCTTCTTCCCCATTCTGTCCCAAACCCCATTGAAAGGATAATCTTGAAGGTTTCTTGAGAAACCTAGTTCCAATTATCCTTCTGTTTTAGGATTGAAACTCCAAGAGTCCAAGCTTTCTAACCATTCAAATCATCTTCTACAAGCTTCTAAAGTTAAGCCAAGCCAAATTGGAAGCAAGATCAAGCTAATCTGAAGCTCTTCGATGGTGAGATTTTAGAAACTTTTCTTCTTCGATTCTCCCTCATTTCTCATCCATTTTGACTGATTGTTGGTTTGCTGAAGTCCTACCAATGTAGGTGTCGCATTACGCGAAAAACCGGCGGGAACAGACACAAAGCCGCCACCGTGCGTTATTTATCCCCAAGGAGGGAAAGGAAACGCTCGAAGTAAACCTGGAAAGGAAATGGTCTTGCGACTAGAGATTGATAGGATCGGGAGTCGGTTATGCGAAGGGAAGGTATTAGCACCCCTACGCATCCGTCGTACTCGACGGGATCCACGCTCAGAAAGAATAGAAGAAAGGTTGCTAAATAACTGCTCAAAACACTGCACAAGACTAGGATAAAACACAGATGAAAGACGAAAGAAGGAGACTCGGCAGGATATCACATCCTGGGCCTACATAGTTTGTCAGACACAAACATCAGAGTCGACGTAGTTCGGGGATATGGGAAACGTGCTCGCTAGGATGTCGCATCCTATGCATACGTATCTTCTCTAACCAGAGTAAGAATCAGAGCACTCGTAGCTCGGCTAACGCACGCCAAACAAAACACAAACAGGAAACCGACTGCCAATCGCTGGACTTATGTCAGACTCTGAACAAACAACCCTCACAGGAAACCGACTGCCAATCGCTGGACTTATGTCAGACTCCAGAAAAACAACAAACACGGGAAACCGACTGCCAATCGCTAGACTTATGTCAGACTCCAAACAAAGAACACACACAGGAAACCAACTGCCAATCGCTGGACTTACGTCAGACTCCAAACACACAAGAGGGGTTGAAAAAGAAAAGGGCGCCCGGAGAGATCAGCTCATCTCCTGCCTACGTACCTCATCTGGTATGAGGATCAGGGCGACGTAGTTCCCCTTAACAGGGAAGGAACTTCTATCCTAACCAGAGACTAGGGAGATAACAAGCTACTAGGGAGACTACGACTCGAGCCTAGAAGTTGTCATGCATGCGATCCCTATGTTGAGGTCTCTAATCCTAACCTAACTCGCACAGGGAGCAAGCTAGCCTAAACATCAATCAAGTAAGCAAACACAAGCGCAAGAGAGCAAGCACACACACTATATGCAAACAAATGGCTCATACAAGGCTGGGCTTTAGTCAAGGGGTCAAATCAACCTCGACAAACAAACCAACTGTCATGGGTGTTTTGAGCTCTTAACCCTAACATTGAGAGTTAGGGTGAAGCAGATGAAATGGGAAACGAGGATCAGACCTCATAGCTCTTATCCCTGACCTGGGAGAGCTTCAATCAATGAAAGTGTGGGAGTCCAGAATGAGGAACTCTACTCCACATGACTGACTCGATAGACAATGATCTTGGGTGTTTATTCAAATGCATCAGCACATGGTGTGAGCAAGATGAAGGACTCAACTGAATAGCAAGGGATGGATTGCACATCCCTTTTATCTACCAATGCCTCTTCACTTAGGAGGTCTTTACATGTACAAGGCACAAAGATAAACAAGCACAAACATTGCCTCTTAAGGAGGGCTTCAAACAGGTGCCTGCCAAAATAACATGACAGGTCTTCCAGACTACATGAAGAATAGGAAGTTACCTAAGTGGTATGCCAACCACTAGCAAAGCAAAGTTCAAATAATGAACTTAAAGCAGCTAATGTACCTGTGTAAACAACCAAACAATCAGTATAGTATTCAGACAAAACAATCAGAAAATCCAACTATGAGACAACCAATTATCAGACAGCATCAATGCAAGGCATAAGATGCAAGCAAACTAAATTAATTCATCATCCACAAGACCTACAAAATAGCAAGGTTAGTCAACCAAAATAACTTGTATCTCAAGTGATGAGATCATATCAACCAATGTGGCTAATTGCTTGAAACCTGAAACACAAAGTCCAAAGGATGAGAACAAACCACTAGCTCAAAGGCTAGGGTCAAAGGTGGGGCAAAAAGACAAAACAGAAGCTAAAACTTAACATGAATCACATTTACTCTATCATGAACATGTCTTAAAAAGGACCAAATCAAAAGCATTAAGCAAAATCATTTCATGAGCATGAGAAGGCAAAGGCAATTTCAAAGCACGCAATTGACCATTGAGAATCAAAATTCCATATTAAAACATAAAAGACTCAAACAATTCTGGAACTTTTTATGAGCATTCAACACATCAAACACAATCATCATATCAAAAATCAGAATCATCAGAGTTCAATTGACATGGATACAAAAATGCACAAGCTAGACATCCAATTGTGTGACACAAATTGTCACACCTAAAGTACATGTGTCCCAAATAGTGAAGACAATAGCAAAAAATGCCAAATAAAGTCAAACAAATCTATCAACATGTTAAGAATCATCATGCAAAATTTCATGGCAAGTGGATCATGTATGAGCATTTTATGATAGGATGAATGAAGCAAGGTCACAAAAGCATACATGTTCAATCAATCTAACACAATTCAATTTCCAGAAATGATAAAATCCTCAAAACCACCCCATAAAATTCTAGACATCTGAAGGATCATGTGAAAAAACACCTGGCATTATTTGGATCATTATTCTATTTTTTATGGTTTTTTTGAAGTAGCATGGAGAAAATGAAATAAAAATTGAAATATCATGAAAATAATGAAAATGAATGAAAATGGAATTGTCAACAGCCAGATTCGAAGCGAGGTAGGGCCAAAACGACGTCGTTTTGGGCGATAGTGATAAAAATGAAAAAATAAATAAATGAAGCGCGCAGTGGTATCGAACACAGGACTTCACCATTACCAGCGCATGCACAGTGCCAACGAAGCACTGAACCAGCCAAGCCCTAGTACTGTAGCAGCAAGGTGGAGGTACTGTTCCCAGCGGAGGAAAACACCGTCTTCCTCATGAAGACGGTGGTGAACAGTGATCATCACCATTTTTTTCCAGATTTTGCGAATTATATACCAAATGAAAGGTCTCGACGCGAGGAGTTCAAATTTAACATTATTTTGTCCTAATTCCAAAAGAATCATGCAAATCGAAGAGAATAAGATCTAACATCCAAACTTTAATCTCATGTATCTCCATCAATATTGCACCAAATTACATGTTCTTTATACCAGTGGAATCCGCAAGCAATGCTCTCCAAGTATATGGCAATAAAAACAAGAATTAAGAGGCGCGAAATTCTGACCTTCTTGAAGCTTCAACAATGGCAGTGGTAGATTCAAGGCTTGGCAAGCATCCAAATCCCTCCTATCGACCTTGTAATGACTTCTGAAGTTGAAATTGAAGCTTGGAATGGCTTGGATCTAGCTTAGATTTGAATCTCCATTATCATGTTCTTGATCTTCATGTGTTTAATTCTTCACCAAATTCTGCAATCAATGGCTTGATCTATACTGAATAATGATCCAATAATACAAATATGCAATAAAAATCAAGTGTTCTTTGAAGAATTTTTGAATTTGGATGAAGAGAAATTTTGGAGGGAAATTTTCAATCTAGATCTAGAATTGTGAATTGTGAAAATTCTGTTATGATTAGCTATTTATATGACATGTTAATCCATTTCCTAATCACAATTAATCATGGTTAATGAGGTTTTAGTGAGAAAAGAGGTGTTATGCAAAATTTGGTTTTTTCATCCCATGCATGCAATCCCACGTGAACAGTAACAATGGCCATGCATTTTCACTTAAAATCCTCTTATGAACATGTTGGAATGGTTAAAAAGCTCATATGATGCACCAATTTTGAATTCATGATTTTCCCTCCAAAAAACACATGTATGCACAAACGACCATGTGATGAAATTTCATGTAATGCGATGAATGATTTGGAAAGTTCATGTCATGAGAAGAATTATGCAAAAAGGAGCACTCAATTTGGAGTTATGAGTCAAAAGTTATGGCCTTTTGAAGTCCCATGCACACTTGGCAATGATTTGATCATATCTTCTCAACTGTTCATCAGATGCTCATGATCTTGGACTTTTTGGAAATGGGAGATAAAGATCCTCAACTTTCATGTTGGACAAAATTTCATTTGAAGCTTATTTGATGTTGGAAAGTCAAGTTGAAGTTGGTCCAAAAACTTGCCATTTTTGGAAACTTGAAATTACAGGTCACTTTCCATTTTTGGAAACTTTTGATCTGGCTTCAAAATCTTCAAGGTATGAGTTTGACATGATGAATAACCCTCTTTTAGACATGAATGAAGTGTCTTAAACCATTTCTCCACTTCCTAGCCCTCATTTGACTTGCAGTTGACTTTTATGGGCCCCAGATGACCTGAAACTGCACTGTGGACTTTGAGCCTCTAGCACTTGGTACAATGGCTTCAAAATGAACCTTGATTCATGTAAGCTCTCTAGAACAACCATAGGGCCTTTATCTCATGGAAATGCCAGGTCTCTTGCACAGATGAATTCTCCTGATACCAGTCTTGACTGACAAGATGCAAGGTACTATGCAATGTTAATGCAATGTCAATGACCTAAAAAATGAAATGAATGTACAAATGGGGGTGCAAATTTGAGGTGCTACAGCTGCCCCAATTCAATCTACTGGGAACCTGAACGGATGAGAGCAACGACTGTCAGACCTTCAAGGTACACAGGGATTGAATACCAAAGAACCGTAGAAATTTGCACTCTGCGAGGGATGATCAAAACAGTCGACTTGGTATGCACTAATACCAAGGAACGCGAGGCCATTTACCGATGGCGGATGGTGGAATAGTCGACTTGATATACACTGATATCAAGGAAAGCGAGGCCATTTACCGATGGCGGCTTGAACAGTCGACTTGATATACGCGGATATCAAGGAAAGCGAGGCACATTTACCGATGGCGGCTTTCAACTGGAGAGGCTCGATATACTCGGATATCAAGGAAAGCGAGGCACATTTACCAGATGGCGGCTTTCACGGGAGAGGAACAAGACGTTCACAACTGGAACCAGACAAGACGTTTATCGATGACTCTACTGGGGAATTTGATATGTACCAAAGAAAGGATACATGACCAGACATTGACCGATGACTGAGAAAAAGGATATACAACCAGACGTCAACGGACGAATGGGAAAAACTCGACGTTTACCGACATCGAAGGATGATGTTTACCGACACCAACAAAAGGATGACCAGACATTTATTAATGACTGGAAAAAAGATACTCAACCAGACGTCAACGGGCGAATGGGAAAAACTCGACGTTTACCGACATCGAAGGATGCCCAGACATTTATTGATGGCTGAAAAAAGATACACACCCAGACGTCAACGGATGAATGGGAGAAAGAAGCCACGACCAGACATCGAAAGATGATGAATGGGAAGAGAAACCACGACTAGACGCCAACGGACAAATAGGAAAGACTCAACCAGACATCAACGGATGAATGGGAGAAAGAAACCACGACTAGACGCCAACGGACAAATAGGAAAGACTCAACCAGACATCAACGGATGAATGGGAGAAAGAAACCACGACTAGACGCCAACGGACGAATAGGAAAGACTCAACCAGACATCAACGGATGAATGGGAGAAAGAAACCACGACTAGACGCCAACGGACGAATAGGAAAGTCTCAACCAGACATCAACGGATGAATGGGAGAAAGAAACCACGACTAGACGCCAATGGACAAATAGGAAAGACTCAACCAGACATCAACGGATGAATGGGAGAAAGAAACCACGACTAGACGCCAACAGACGAATAGGAAAGACTCAACTAGACATCAACGGATGAATGGGAGAAAGAAACCACGACTAGACGCCAACAGACGAATAGGAAAGACTCAACCAGACATCAACGGATGAATGAGAGAAAGAAACCACGACTAGACGCCAATGGACGAATAGGAAAGACTCAACCAGACATCAACAGATGAATGGGAGAAAGAAACCACGACTAGACGCCAACAGACGAATAGGAAAGACTCAACTAGACATCAACGGATGAATGGGAGAAAGAAACCACGACTAGACGCCAACAGACGAATAGGAAAGACTCAACCAGACATCAACGGATGAATGAGAGAAAGAAACCACGACTAGACGCCAATGGACGAATAGGAAAGACTCAACCAGACATCAACGGATGAATGGGAGAAAGAAACCACGACTAGACGCCAACGGACGAATAGGAAAGACTCAACCAGACATCAACGGATGAATGGGAGAAGAGAGGCTGATGTTACGAACATCGAAATATGATGTCTACAGACACCAAAAGACAGGATCCACACGGGGATCAACACGACACCCACTGGTATCGCAAGGATGACACCTACATATGTCAAGACAAGGCCAAACACTTGACGGGGACTACTCTGGGGAGCCAGGCTTTCCTTCCACTGACGGGTGAGGAAATAAACCTCTCTGGGGGATTATCAATCTTGAATGTTGTCTGTCGAGAGCAACTGTAGCAAATGTGCCGTACAGATGTTGAACAATGATTCACCTCTGCTGGGGACCTGTTCCAAGCTTGCAAGATGCTAAGGGAGGAAAGCTCCTGCTGGGAAAGAAAGCGATCACTTTGCTGAGTACACCATCTTTGATTCGATCTCTTAACTCTATGGGGAATAACACTGCTGGGGATACCCACTCAACTAGGGGGTCACCTGTTGGGAAAACACCAACCTTTCAACCATGCTGGGGAAACCAACTTTGAAATCAATCCAAATGACCCAATCGTTGCGATGCTAAACCCTTCTGAATAACCTCTTCACCTACCGCTTGAACCCATTCTCGGATGGTCACCACGGCTTAGGGCTAGCTAATGCTTGCAATGCTGATGCATGAGTTTTTTAGCGTAATGCTCCATAACCATGGAAATGCTACGCAATTAATGATGCAATATTCTATGCTTATCTAAATGATGAATACATAAAAACATGTCCCCTCCGGGGACAACACTGGGGAGCTCGAGGTGCTGAGGAGCTGGGTACCACTCCAATTTCCTCCCTGCTGGGGAATAACACTACTGCTGGGGGAAGGATAATCCTCACCGGGGATGATCTCCACCGAACCCGATCCACCTGGGGACTCCGCTGGGAGAAGCAATCAATGCTCACCTCCACTGGGGATAACTACCAACCCACGGGCAGGATTAACTCTACCGGGGATGATTTTCACCGAACCTGATCCGCTTGGGGATTTTGCTAGGGAAAACCATCAACACGAACTTCCGCTGGGAAGACTACCCACTTCAGACCTGCTGGGGAAAACATTCCCAACCCTGCTGGGGAAAGGCATTCATAACCCTACTGGGGGATTGCAGCACTTCAAACCTGGCTGCCAAGAAACAAGCTACCCACAGACACCTCCGCTGGGGAAATAGAAACCTTCAGACTCAGTGGGGACTAACAGTCCTCAGACTTGTTGGGGAAGAGGCAACCTTCAGGCTTACCGCTGAGGGAACACTGATCTCGAATCCGCTGGGGAGATAACAACCTCGAACCCGCTGGGGAGATACGGCCTATTTGACATGGAACGCCCATCGATTCGTCTAACCCTGGCATTTCCCATCCAACCACAGTGTCAACTTTCCACTTTTGGGAGCTCCCAGCCTCATTTGGTCTCTTCTGATTCATCACCTAGTATTCTCGTCTTTTCTTTGCTTCGAGACAATTGATCTCCTCAGATCCGGGCTAACTCCCTAATCTTCAGACTTTGAAGAGTCTTCTTGATTACCCTTTAGGATCGTCGTCGCAATTCTTTCACCGTCTTTTCACCGTTCTTCTATCCCTTGCCCCTGATTGGACTCTGCGGGGATCTCTTGTCAAAGTGCTTTACATCACAACCTGCAAGTGAGTGAACATAGCTAACAGCACCTGCAAAAGAGATCGTTAGATAAAACCGGCCCCAGGCGTGCCAAAATTTCAACACCTAGGTCACTCAACCTTCCGAATAAGATTTCAGGCTTTCAATCTTATAAACATGCATTGGAAAGGATCTCTATGTCTCAAAATGCAAAGATTCTTCATCAAAACAAACGGATGTTTTTGCAATCAAAGCGGTAATGAAAACAAAAACAAAAATTGTTTGACTGAACATGCATTTTATTGACTGAACAAAAGGTGGCTCAGAACCAGCAACACAGGAAGCAATCCCTGAAAAGAGGTGATTGCTCACAAAAGGAAAAATCTATCCTAATGGCAATGTGAAACCGTGATCTCATCGAGTTCCAACTCGGTTACACCCCATATATCCTCAAGACTTTCCGCACTTTCTGTCTTCTGAACAAGACGCTTCCAATCGATCTCTGTCGGGGATTATCCATGATGTCTTAACCAAAGTACAAACGATCATGCTGGACGCGGTTTTTCGTTTCAATCCCTCTTTTGCCTGGACCGCCCTTTCGGGTCTTCAGTCCACCGGGATACCCTTTTTTACCCAAGCCGCCCTTGTGGGGTTTTCGACTTGCCGGGTGTACAGTTTTTCTTTTTTCTTCTTATTCCTAATTTTTGCCCGAACCTCTTCTTTTTTCTTGGTTCGCCGGGATGCCCCCATTTTTGCCTGGACTCTTTTATTCTTTTTGTCCAGCGGGTCAATTTTACGAAGTATCTTTTAACTGTGTCCGCATTCATAGGGGATGGAAAATCCTCGTCATCCGTGGTCCTCAACAACAAGGCTCTACCAGAGGAAACCTTCTTGACCACGAATGGACATTCATAACTGTGTATCCACCTGCCCCTATGATCGTTCTGAGGAGGAAGGATCCTTTTCAACACCACCTCTACTACGTGGAATGCACGAGGTCGCACCTTTCGGTTAAGAGCACGTTTTATTCATTGGGTACAACTGCCCATGACAAATAACTGCCAACCTTTTTTTCCTCAATCGGGCTCCCTTCATACCGAGTCCTTATCCACTCAGCCTCTTTCAATCTCACGTCCCTCAAGACTCTCCACAATGGGATCTAGACCTCAGCAGGTAACACCACTTCTATCCCATACACGAGCGAGGAAGGCGTTTCCATAGTAGACGTATGCACCGAAGGTCGATACCCAGGATTCAGGCTTCGTACTCAGCCACCATCGTTGGTGCATTCAACTGTTATTCGGTCAACAAAAGGAATGTGGGATCCCTTTGGCGTAACCAAAGTAACACCAACTCTGCTTCTATTCACGTCAACAGCCCCATCAGACATCAGAACCCGTTCGGATTCAGGGTCAGGCCCCTCCTCCGGGATCGGTTCCTCACAACCTTTCGATTTGAGAACCTCGATGTCCTCATCAGGGAATTCAGACTTCCTCGATTGATAATCATCACTGGGCTGCTGGGCGAGGTAATCAGACAGTACACTCCCCTTTTATTGCTTTCTGAGAGGTATACTGAATATCGTATTCAGTTAAAATCATTTGCCATCTCGCAACCCGTCCGGTCAATGCTGGCTTCTCAAAATCTACTTGATCGGACCCATCTTGGAAATCCACAAAGTGGTATGAACCAGCATACACTATCTCGGTCGGCGAGCAGCCTATGCCAAAGTACAACAAGTTTTCTCGAGCAGTGAATATTTTGTTTCACAGTCGGTAAACTTTTTTCTAAGGTAAATTGCATGCTCTTTTCGACCAGACTCGTCATGCTGCCCCAGTACACACCCCATAGATCCCTCGAGGTCTGTCAAGTACAGGGTTAACAGTCTCCTTCCACAGGAGGCATCAGAATCAGAGGCTCCTGCAAATATTCTTTTATTTTTCAAATGCCCCTTGGCAATCCTTATCCACCTGACCGTTTGATCTTGTTTTTTTAAACAGCTTGGATGGGTTCACACGTGGCCGTTAGATGAGATGTGAACCATGAAGTGTAGTTCAATCTGCCTAAAAGACCACGAACCTCTTTTTCTGTTTTCGGTTCAGGCATTTCTTGTATTGTTTTTTTCCTTTTTTCTTTTTTTCTTCTCTTTTTTCTTCTCTCTTTTTTTTTTAGCAGGATCGGCCTCGATTCCTCTTATCCGCTCACAATAAGCCTCAGCAGTTTACCGGACAGCACTCCACAAGTGCACTGATTCGGACTCAACCTCCGTTTGAGTTGTCTCAACCGGTCAAACAATTTGCCCCGGTCTACCGGATGCCCCTCTCCTGTTTGGGACTTCGCCATCATGTCATCAACATAGCATTCGATTCCACGATGAATCATATCATGAAACAAAGTCACCATGGCTCTTTGATACATGGCACCGGCATTCTTGAGACTGAATGGCATCGCCTACAACAACAAGTGCCCCATGGTGTGATGGACGTTGTTTTCTCCATATCATCTGGCGACATTTTGATCTGGTCACAGCCAGCAAACCATCCATGAAGGAAAACACCGAGAACTGAGCAGTATTATCAACCAATACATCAATGCGAAGTACCGGGAATTCATCTTTCGGACTAGCTCTGTTCACATCTCGGTAGTCCACACACATTCTCACCTTCTCATCCTTTTTAGGCACCGGCTTCTGCTTCACTAGAGGACAGTCTTCTCTTCAATGGTAGCTTGTACACAACAACATCGGTATTCCACCCTGGCATATTGTGATAAGACCGGGCGAATATATCGACATACTCTTTCAGCAAGGCTACCATTCTGCTCTTGACATCTGCCTCTGAAGCGGCCCCAACTTTCAGTTTTTTCTGACTTCGGCGGTGCCTGGATTAACAATCTTGAATCGCTCCTCGTGCGGTTGAATCACCTTCTCCTCTTGTTTCAACAACCTGGCTAATTCCAACAGATCACAATCTTCTTCACCTTCTTCTTCGGCATGATAGATCGGATTGTCGAAGTCATACAGAGGTGTAACCGAATTGTTGTCAATGAGATCAGGAGGATAGTCACTTTTGAGGTCGGAACAAGACGAATCAAAAGGAAACAAAATGAAAACAAGCATTGCCATTTTTATTATTTTTTTAAACTGCAAAAATAAATGAAAAGCAGGGAACACCGCTTTTAATCACAAAAACATCCATTTATTAATGATGCAAAATGTTGCAAAATGAAACACATGAGGTGGCCCTTACAATGGACCATTACGTTTCGGGCAAAACGTATGGCTTTCATGCAAACAGAATTGAAAAACAGAAATACTACTCTTCAGGATGAGTGACAGTGATGATCTTTGAGGCTTTCCAGTTTCCTGGTATGCACGATTTTATCCACGAGTCTAGCTCGCGGTTACTGTCGATTTCTTCACCCACTGTACAGGCGTGACCTGGATCCAGCATACCGGCACTAACGGATGTGAACGGTTGACGACGTTCTCTGTTCTGTCCAGACGAGTCTTGGCCTTGCTGATAGCCAACCCCGAACATATCTACTTTCACCACAATGTCTATGATCTTTCCCCAGCCTAGGGCTTCTCCGCTCTTCACCACTTCTAGGGCCTATTTGTAGGAAGAAATGGGCAGCTTCTTCTCTTTCTCAGCACAGATGGCCTTCTCCATCTTGACGGTTTCAACTGCCTGACTCGGTGTTTCAAATTTTTCACCATCCATTTCCACTTCCATCATCCTATGAATCGTTTCCCTCACCATTGCACACTCATTTGTAGCGACAGCCGCACAACAATTGTCACCATCAGGGAAAGCTCCACTCTTCATCAGATGCCTCTGGACTGCAGCCATGGGAGTTTTTAACTGATCCCCATTCGTTTCCTCCATTTTTCCTTTGTCCTTTGACATCACGTTCACCCCCACAGAACCATGCATCGACACGGGGTTAGCATCAACATCCGGGGTCGGTGCAAAATTGATGGCTTTAGAATCCACCATATCTTGGACGGCATGCTTAAAAGCTCTACAACCCTCAATGTTGTGTCTGGGTGCCCCATAATGGAACTCGCACCTGGCGTTCTCATCGTAGTTTGCAGGCCTCCGATGCAGTTCTACAGGAACCAATATCCTCGGCCGAACTAACCCAAGATCCCTCAACCTCTTGAACAGAAGGGTATAAGTCACGGGTGGCTTATCAAACTGACGATCCGTCGTCCCCTTCTTCACTTGGCCCTTAGCTTTCGGCGCTTTCTGTTGAGGTGGCGATTGTTGCTGTTGTGCAGGTGGATTACCAACAGGAGTGGTTACAGTGGCAGCATAAGGGTGGTAACGATCCTTACCGTGTCCCTTTTTGGCATGCACACCACTTGATTCAACATCCTTCTTGTGCTGACCATTGCCAGAGGGCTTCTTTTCTTCAGACGACGGAGCCTTTCCCTGAACTTTCTCCTTTATCATCCAGTTTTCAATTCTCTCCAACCTCTCAGCAACTGCTTTCTGCCCCAAGGCGAGCCCTTGCACGACTTTGAACAACTCTCTCATCATCTCTTTCAATTCGAGAATGTCGGCGTTGGGTGGATCCATCAGATTGGATTTGTTGCGCCTGGTAGGATATCTGAACGGAAGAGCTATGCGCACCGGTTAGATACTGACACCTACAAAACAACAAACAGGTTAATATGACCACACATGCAATGTCTATCCGTATGAGGAATATTCTGTCCTTTGACTCTGGCTTCCTCGAGACGGATAATACTTTGACAATAACATTCGGACATCCGGATGTCTCTCAACCAGAATCTCAATCAATGATATACTCCCCATATGGATAGACATGAGTTGGAGGAAGATGAATGCAAAATGGGAATGATGCAGATGCATGAATGCAGGTCACTGTGCCATCTTCCAAGTCATCTAAAGACCCATTAAGTCTCTGAACCAGTCACAGTCATCTGAGGGCCCATGTAACCATAAATCCAACTTGGGGAGGTTCCGAAATAAACGGAACCGGGGGATATATCCATCACAGGAACATCCACTGAACGGATGACAACAGGATCCTCTGAACCAGTACCCTTGGATTCAACCCGGAGATCCGAAATAAACGGAACCCGCTGATAAATACCACGGAAAAAACTCCGGCGTCTCAGAAGTGAACTTCCATAAATCCAGCTGATCCATAGTCACCATCACAAAATCACTAACAAAAACTGTACTTGCAAGAATCAAACCCTCCCCTCACAGGTGAATTCTAATAAGGTCATCCTAAGGCGGATAATGGTCTCGACAATTGGGCAAAGATACTCAACGGGTTTGCCCTTTCGGGTGTGTCGTTGCAGCTCTCTTGAGATCATCGAAACCAAAGATCCGGGAAAGAACGGTCACCGAAGTCAACAACTCAGATGAGATAACCCAACCTAAGTGGAATAACTCCACCCGGAAGGACTCTCTCAAATGAACCTCGTCCGGCTGTGGTATGTCACGTCGCAACAACGTGCTGATACAGCAAGTGAGGAGACGTGAGACCATGCTAATCCTAGGTGTATACTCGGGCCTGGGTTTTAGCCCCACTCAGAGCACCCGCCCCAAATCAGAGGAACCAAACCTGTATAGAATCCAGCACAATGATAATATGATGCATGCAAACAAATATGCACATATATACAATCACATCATGATAATAAATGCAATAAATAAAGCAGTAAAAGCAACCAAGACTATCCTAGAGGGCGCTAGGATTGACTCGCTTAGGGAAGATGGACCAGCAAGAGGTCAACTTTGATATCCCCAGCAGAGTCGCCAGCTGTCGCATTACGTGAAAAACCGGCGGGAACAGACACAGAGCCGCCACCGTGCGTTATTTATCCCCAAGGAGGGAAAGGAAACGCTCGAAGTAAACCTGGAAAGGAAATGGTCTTGCGACCAGAGATTGATAGGATCGGGAGACGGTTATGCGAAGGGAAGGTATTAGCACCCCTACGCATCCGTCGTACTCGACGGGATCCACGCTCATAAAGAATTGAAGAAAGGTTGCTAAATAACTGCTCAAAACACTGCACAAGACTAGGATAAAACACAGATGAAAGACGGAAGAAGGAGACTCGGCAGGATATCGCATCCTGGGCCTACGTAGTTTGTCAGACACAAACATCAGAGTCGACGTAGTTCGGGGATATGGGAAACGTGCTCGCTAGGATGTCGCATCCTATGCATACGTATCTTCTCTAACCAGAGTAAGAATCAGAGCAATCGTAGCTCGGCTAACGCACGCCAAACAAAACACAAACAGGAAACCGACTGCCAATCGCTGGACTTATGTCAGACTCCGAACAAACAACCACACACAGGAAACCGACTGCCAATCGCTGGACTTATGTCAGACTCCAGACAAACAACAAACACGCGAAACCGACTGCCAATCGCTGGACTTACGTCAAACTCCAAACAAAGAACACACACAGGAAACCAACTGCCAATCGCTGGACTTACGTCAGACTCCAAACACACAAGAGGGGTTGAAAAAGAAAAGGGCGCCCGGAGAGATCAGCTCATCTCCTGCCTACGTACCTCATCTAGTATGAGGATCAGGGCGACGTAGTTCTCCTTAACAGAGAAAGAACTTCTATCCTAACCAGAGACTAGGGAGATAACAAGCTACTAGGGAGACTACGACTCGAGCCTAGAAGTTGTCATGCATGCGATCCCTATGTTGAGGTCTCTAATCCTAACCTAACTCGCACAGGGAGCAAGCTAGCCTAAACATCAATCAAGTAAGCAAACACAAGCGCAAGAGAGCAAGCACACACACTATATGCAAACAAATGGCTCATACAAGGCTGGGCTTTAGTCAAGGGGTCAAATCAACCTCGACAAACAAACCAACTGTCATGGGTGTTTTGAGCTCTTAACCCTAACATTGAGAGTTAGGGTGAAGCAGATGAAATGGGAAATGAGGATCAGACCTCATAGCTCTTATCCCTGGCCTGGGAGAGCTTCAATCAATGAAAGTATGGGAGTCCAGAATGAGGAACTCTACTCCACATGACTGACTCGATAGACAATGATCTTGGGTGTTTATTCAAATGCATCAGCACATGGTGTGAGCAAGATGAAGGACTCAACTGAATAGCAGGGGATGGATTGCACATCCCTTTTATCTGCCAATGCCTCTTCACTTAGGAGGTCTTTACATGTACAAGGCACAAAGATAAACAAGCACAAACATTGCCTCTTAAAGAGGGCTTCAGACAGGTGCTTGCCAAAATAACATGACACGTCTTCCAGACTACATGAAGAATAGGAAGTTACCTAAGTGGTATGCCAACCACAAGCAAAGCAAAGTTCAAATAATGAACTTAAAGCAGCTAATGTACCTGTGTAAACAACCAAACAATCAGTATAGTATTCAGACAAAACAATAAGAAAATCCAACTGTGAGACAACCAATCATCAGACAGCATCAATGCAAGGCATAAGATGCAAGCAAACTAAATTAATTCATCATCCACAAGACCTACAAAACAGCAAGGTTAGTCAACCAAAATAACTTGTATCTCAAGTGATGAGATCATATCAACTAATGTGGCTAATTGCTTGAAACCTGAAACACAAAGTCCAAAGGATGAGAACAAACCACTAGCTCAAAGGCTAGGGTCAAAGGTGGGGCAAAAAGTCAAAACAGAAGCTAAAACTCAACATGAATCACATTTACTCTATCATGAACATGTCTTAAAAAGGACCAAATCAAAAGCATTAAGCAAAATCATTTCATGAGCATGAGAAGGCAAAGGCAATTTCAAAGCACGCAATTGACCATTGAGAATCAAAATTCCATATTAAAACAGAAAAGACTCAAACAATTCTGGAAATTTTTATGAGCATTCAACACATCATATACAATCATCATATCAAAAATCAGAATCATCAGAGTTCAATTGACATGGATACAAAAATGCACAAGCTAGACATCCAATTGTGTGACAAAAATTGTCACACGTAAAGTACATGTGTCCCAAACAGTGAAGACAATAGCAAAAAATGCCAAGTAAAATCACACAAATCCATCAACATGTTAAGAATCATCATGCAAAATTTCATGGCAAGTAGGTCATGTATGAGCATTTTATGATAGGATGAATGAAGCAAGGTCACAAAATCATACATGTTCAATCATTCTAACACAATTCAAATTCCAGAAATGATAAAATCCTCAAAACCACACCATAAAATTCTAGACATCTCAAGGATCATGTGAAAAAAAACCTGGCATTATTTGGATCATTATTCTATTTTTTATGGTTTTTTTGAAGTAGCATGGAGAAAATGAAATAAAAATTGAAATATCATGAAAATAATGAAAATGAATGAAAATGGAATTGTCAACAGCCAGATTCGAAGCGAGGTAGCGCCAAAACGACGTCGTTTTGGGCGATAGTGATAAAAATGAAAAAATAAATAAATGAAGCGCGCAGTGGTATCGAACACAGGACTTCACCATTACCAGCGCATGCACAGTGCCAACGAAGCACTGAACCAGCCAAGCCCTAGTACTGTAGCAGCAAGGTGGAGGTACTGTTCCCAGCGGAGGAAAACACCGTCTTCCTCATGAAGACGGTGGTGAACAGTGATCATCACCATTTTTTTTCCAGATTTTGCGAAACCATATACCAAATGAAAGGTCTCGACGCGAGGGGTTCAAATCTAACATTATTTTGTCCTAATTCCGAAAGAATCATGCAAATCGAAGTGAATAAGATCTAACATCCAAACTTTAATCTCATGTATCTCCATCAATATTGCACCATATTTCATGTTCTTTATACCAGTGGAATCAGCAAGCAATGCTCTACAAGTATATGGCAATAAAAACAAGAATTAGGAGGCGCGAAATTCTGACTTTCTTGAAGCTTCAACAATGGCAGTGGTAGATTCAAGGCTTGGCAAGCATCCAAATCCCTCCTATCGACCTTGTAATGACTTCTGAAGTTGAAATTGAAGCTTGGAATGGCTTGGATCTAGCTTAGATTTGAATCTCCATTATCATGTTCTTGATCTTCATGTGTTCAATTCTTCACCAAATTCTGCAATCAATGGCTTGATCTATACTGAATAATGATCCAATAATACAAATATGCAATAAAAATCAAGTGTTCTTTGAAGAATTTTTGAATTTGGATGAAGAGAAATTTTGGAGGGAAATTTTCAATCTAGATCTAGAAATGTGAATTGTAAAAAATCTGTTATGATTAGCTATTTATATGACATGTTATGCAAAATTTGGTTTTTTCATCCCATGCATGCAATCCCACGTGAACAGTAACAATGGCCATGCATTTTCACTTAAAATCCTCTTATGAACATGTTAGAATGTTTAAAAAGCTCATATGATGCACCAATTTTGAATTCATGATTTTCCCTCCAAAAATCACATGTATGCACAAACGACCATGTGATGAAATTTCATGTAATACGATGAATGATTTGGAAAGTTCATGTCATGAGAAGAATTATGCAAAAAGGAGCACTCAATTTGGAGTTATGAGTCAAAAGTTATGGCCTTTTGAAGTCCCATGCACACTTGGCAATGATTTGATCATATCTTCTCAACTGTTCATCAGATGCTCATGATCTTGGACTTTTTGGAAATGGGAGAGAAAGATCTTCAACTTTCGTGTTGGACAAAATTTCATTTGAATCTTATTTGATGTTGGAAAGTCAAGTTGAAGTTGGTCCAAAAACTTGCCATTTTTGGAAACTTGAAATTACAGGTCACTTTCCATTTTTGGAAACTTTTGATCTGGCTTCAAAATCTTCAAGGTATGAGTTTGACATGATGAATAATACTCTTTTAGACATGAATGAAGTGTCTTAAACCATTTCTCCACTTCCTAGCCCTCATTTGACTTGCAGTTGACTTTTATGGGCCCCAGATGACCTAAAACTGCACTGTGGACTTTGAGCCTCTAGCACTTGGTACAATGGCTTCAAAATGAACCTTGATTCATGTAAGCTCTCTAGAACAACCATAGGGCCTTTATCTCATGGAAATGCCTGGTCTCTTGCACAGATGAATTCTCCTGATACCAGTCTTGACTAACAAGATGCAAGGTACTATGCAATGTTAATGCAATGTCAATGACCTAAAAAATGAAATGAATGTACAAATGGGGGGTGCAAATTTGAGGTGCTACAGTAGGCAACAATACTGAGTTGCTTTGAGGTCAAATCGAAGCAACTCAATTCATGATCCTAAAATTTCAAATCCCTGTATCTTTTCATATACTTGGAATTGGACAAAATTGAGGCCAAATTCGAGCTCATGGGCATTTTTTCTTTAAATCCATTTCTTGCTTTTTCATTTTGATGATGGTTGATGGTGGACCAGTCCAGTGAGGTCCACCGGAGAAGAAGACCGGAGCTTTGGCTCCAGTGATGTGTTGTTATGCATCTCAACCATATTTTTTATTAATTCATATTAATTTCATTATTGATCCAAAAAATATGGGACTTTCACCAAATATTTCCAAATATTTTTATCTTTAATTTTCTGAGTTAAAATTATTTTTTGGATTAATATTGATATTTTTCATGATTTAATTGTTTTTGTGCATATTTTTAATTGTTTAAAAATACTTCTGACTTTTCAAAAATAATGAATTTTTTTATCCAAGGTCCTTTGACCTTGTTTGACCTATGATAAATATCTTAACCATTTATTTGGTGTTTTGAAGAGGTTTTAGTTTTTTGATCAAACATAATTTAATTTAAATGCATTTTAATTTGATTTTTAATTGTTTAATTGTGTGAAAATTATGTTGAGCCATTTTTATTGACTTGTGAAGTTTGACTATGTGTTTGGGCCTTGGTCAAGGTTGATTTGACTTTTGTTGGATTAAAATCATTGGATTTAGGGGATTGATGAAATGTACATTTCATCTCCCAAAATGAATGAATTATTTTAATTTGATAAAATTCCTCCCATGACCAATTTGTGTTTGTATCATTTCCCCTTCCTCTTCATCTTCAATCCCTTTCTATCTCATCCCTTCCATTGGGCAATGACATCTCAATATCCTAAGGCTAAATGGTTCATCAATAACTCCGTGTTAGATGAACCAATACAAGAATGGATGAGATTAAGTTCATACTTTGATAATTTTGTCTTTTATGTGTGGTATGTTTTAGGAGTATGGTTCACTATACCATATCTCTAACATGCATTAACACCAAAATTTTTATTGCCCGGCCTCAGATAGTTCTGACTTCTACATAAGTCCAATTACGATTGCTTAACATAGCGCTAACTTTTGACCCAAAAGCATAGCATTCTAGTAAGTGAGATTGTAAGTACCCCCCCTTTCACGGTATTATGTGGAAACTTGGCCTTTTTCCTGCCTTTGGAAGATGTCTTGGTTCAAGGATCCATGCTTGTGAATAGAGGGTTGAGTGTTCTCCAAAGAATGACTTAAACAATTGAAAAGCAAAACTCCATCAACATCTAATCAACTAACATTTAACTAAATTATATTATCTTGCTTTTAATTTTAAGTCATTTATTTTATGCAATTTAAATTCAAGTCATTTACCATTTGCCATTTTACATACCATTTAACTTGTTTCTGTTTATGCCATTTTTACTTTGCTCACTTGGGCCATATATTGTGATTGCATATATATTTGTTTGTGTACCTTGTTTGTGTTTGTGGTCTTAGGACCTTAAAATACTTAATAAATAACAAAAACCCCTAAATATGTTTGTGTGGACTGTTGGGTTTGATCTGAGCTTTGGACTTAGAATTAGGCAACATTCCCTATGCAAAAGGACTTGCCTAATGCCAACATTTCTGAAACCAAGTTCTTGTGATTTAAATTCTCATTTGATGCAAGTGTTGAGATCCACATGAGTTCATCTGCTATATGGTCTTGATGCAAATGTTACTTTGGACCTTTATTTTAAGCCATTCAAGGAGTATGCCATCTGATACATGGGGAAGATTATGAAGAAGATTATGAAGTTGCTAGCTTGGATTTGGCTATCTTTATTTGATGCCTTGTTCTTCATCTTGCTTGCCTATTGATATTTCTTGATTTAAAGTCCAAAGAAAAAATTGGTTTCTATATGACATTCTTGTCTATTGGATTGCATCCCATTGGTCAGATCTTTTCAACTCTTAACTTTTAAATTTTTGCTTAGGATTAGTCTCTTCATCTCCTACCACTTCTTAAATTTAAAATATCTTCCCCTTTTCAAAACCTTCTTTGCTTGTGATTTCTAAACTTACACTTTATTGCAAACTAGAAACTTTGGCCTTATGTCATTGCATTTTTTAACTCTTTCTTAATCAAACTTGTAAATGAACTTAACCATCTTGACTTCAAATTTCAAAAGACAAAAAGAACTAACACTCATTCAAACACTTTTAGGCCTTTTGTGCCTCTTTTAAACTTAAATTTTTGTTAAAAGCAATTCACTCACTTTGAAATTGATACCATGAACTACGAGGTTTTGATCCCTCATTTTATGTTGGTACGTAGGCACAAGTACGAAGGTCTTATCAAACATAAAAATATAATTAACGAATTCTTTTCTCATCCCCACACTCTATTTATTGCAAACATCATTTTTACCAAAAACACATACACACATAAAAAAGGGCTCCCTAGGAGTACCTAGGACACTTTGGGTGCTAACACATTCCCTCTGTTTAACCAACCCCCTTACTTGTAATCTCTGGCATTTTATTAGTTTTGATTTGAAAACTTCTTATCTTTGGGTTTTGTTTGTAATTTTCCCTTTTCCTTTGGAAACAATGAAAGCGTGGTGGCGACTCGGGTTTTATTGACGTTAAGTTTATCCATAGCTTAATGGTCATGAATTTACCGCTATAGAAATTAAGTGGCGACTCTGCTGGGGAGTAGTCATCAGTGGGTTTAGCCTACTTTTTTATGTGTATATAATTGTATATTTGATTTTTTATATTTCTTTTGTGTGATATAATCTGCTTGTTGTGCTTGGTGATCTCTAAGTGGTGAGATAAGTTCTAACCCGGACATGAGTGCAATTTAGATAGGAGGATGGTATAGTCATGTTCGACTTGTGCGGAGTAGTCCTTAACAAGTTGGCTTGAGACTCGTCTACTCAGTGGAGACCCTTTTGGAGTTATTGATGTCACACAAGTTATTTGTGGTTAGGCATTATTTTCTCTGATTTGGGGTCTGAGAAGCTGAGGACCGTAGAACATTTAACCTAACTTGGCCTATTTTAGGACGTAGTGCAGAGACTGTTCAGGTGTAGACTTGATAACAGTTGTTACGTGATACTACACTCAGACGAGTTTCTCTTGAGAATATTATGTGTTGATGAGTCAGTCATCCAAACCTATAATATCCGATAGATGGAATTAAGACTCTGGGAACTTTTTAGAACATGATCTACATGTTTTATCCTTAGTACACTCCTTTGGGATGGTTCTTAACCTGACTCCATGCTCGTGACTCACAACAAACCCTTGATTCTTGGTTGATCCAATCAAGTCTTGTCAATATCAATGGAACTTGGGTGTTGATATGGTGAAAACCATAATCCACAAAAATTGATGATTAATCATGACAATGACTTGATTCATCCCTTGACCTTTGTTTGTTTTCCTTGTGTGTGGTCCCTTATTTATGATTGTTGAATTCATGCATTCATGCACATTATGACATTCATCACATGAAAAATAACTTCAAGGAACAGAGACTTTATTTGCAAATATTTTAAGACCATGAATTGTGGATGAAGGAACACTAAGAAGTACAGTTTCAGATCTCTTGACTTGAAAGAGCTAAGGAAGCTATCATCTTTTGTATTAGATCCCTTGGACTTCAAGCAACGTCATGGGAAACTTTTGTCTGTATTATCTGCTGATATGGTGGAAGGACTCTTGAGTGTGTTGGTTCAGTTATATGACCCTCTCTAACATTGCTTCACTTTTCCCGATTATCAGCTTATGCATACGTTGGAGGAGTATGCCCATCTCTTGGGAATACCTGTTTCTGACAAAATGCCTTTTAGTGGATTGGAGGAGATTCC